>NC_091432.1:220341007-220641007 GCF_964237555.1 Oryctolagus cuniculus
TGGTGCCATAATGAAGGTCTTCATACATATATCATTGTGCACATGTGTACATTTTTACAAAACACTTAGAAGAAGGATTGCTAAGTCAATGTTTTATGAATTTAAAAATGTTGATGGATCTTCTAAATGGCTGTCTGTAGAGTCTCTAACAGTTTACCATCTCATCATTGATGAATGAGAGACCCTATTTTTCCATATCTTTCATATTCATTATTGCCACTCAGGAAAATAACTTATTTCTGTTTGGATTTTATTTTTCCAAAGCTCAGCAACTTTTCATGTTATGGCCACTTGCATTTCTTCTTCTATAGGTCGTCCGTTTGTGTGCTTCACCAGTTTTTCTATTGTACTAGCTGTCTTTTTCTTTTTATTGGTTTGTATATGCTCTGCACATTTTCTGGGTAGTTATTGTTCATCTCCCATACATATTGAAATTTTCTTCCTGAATGTGTTTGTTTTTTAATCCTGTTTTTGATGTCTTACAAC
Source organism: Oryctolagus cuniculus (assembly GCF_964237555.1). NCBI lineage: Eukaryota > Metazoa > Chordata > Mammalia > Lagomorpha > Leporidae > Oryctolagus > Oryctolagus cuniculus. Next base: position 220,341,494 of record NC_091432.1, read on the forward strand.
CTCTCCATCCTGTACCTTTATTGATTCTGAATTTTGTACAATATTTAGGAATCCATGATGTCTTTCTCTTTATTATTCCAGGACTTTAAAAGTTTTTTTCATCTTGGGTTATTTAATATGTATGGGATTTATTTTTGGGTATGGTGACAGTGGTTATTTTAACTTGGTTATTTTAAATATAGTTACTAAACTACCTGAAGAGGCCATCCTTCAACTACCTAATTTGAAATGCCATTTTATCAGGTACTAAATCCCAATTATACCATGTAATATACACTTGGGTTTTTTTCCTATTTAACTATGTATGTATTCTTGTAGTAATTCTATACTATTTTAATTACTATAACTTTATGGTATATTTTGGATATAGCAAATTAAGGCTCCTACTGCTCATGAACACTGATTTTCTATTCCAAAATTTCCTGACTGCTCTTCCTTATGTTTCTCGTCAGATGAGTCTTAGAATCGGGTTGTTAAATTCCATCTAAAACATAGTGGTGTTGTGGGTGGCCTTGAACTGAATTTGTAGATTAAGTTAGGGAAAAGTTAAAATTTTTCTTTAACTTACAAAACATGTATTGAGACTCAATGCTGAGCGCCGCTGGTAGCTGGTAGCTGTGTCAGAGACACCACCATGGATTCAGAATAATGAAGCCCCTTTTTGTAGGTGACATGGCTAAGCCTCTCTTACAGATGGACTGTAGGAACTACTCTGACTAGATTCTGAGTGATGGTATCTGCACTGAGGAGATAAGACACTGCTAGATTTAGTCCTTTCAAAACATCTTGTGGTTCTTAGCCATGTCTACCCTTGCTGTGGCAAACTTAGGGACTGTGTGCCCCAGAAGCAAACTATAGGATGGAGAAGGACTGCCCCAATCACAGCCAAGCTTCTCGTATGCAGAGACTTCATTTGTCACAGAAATAAAGCTTTTCCATATCCTGACTAATACAGCATTTTTACAGCTTCAAGTCTTTTAGTTTAAAGAGAGTATGTATCTCAATTTACCAAATGGTATTTCGAAACTTTCACTGAAGTTTTATTTTTACCTATTTATTCTTAAATATTTATTTATTGTTTTAAAAATTTATTTGCAAGGCAGAGACAGACAGGCAGCTTCCATTTGCTAATTCACTCCCCAAATATCTGTAACAGCCAGAGCTGAGTCAGGAGCCAGGAAGCTAGTACTGGTCTCCAATGTGGCTAGCAAGGACCAAACTAACTTCATGCATCACTGCTGCCTCCCAGGGTGTGCATTAGAAGGAAGCTGGAATGGGGAATAGAAGCGATACTTGAATTCAGGCACCCAAGATGGGATGTGGATGTTCTAAGCAGTGGCTTAACCACTAGGCAAGATGCCCATACATCAATGAAGTTTTAGACTTTTTATCATACAAATCTTACACCTGTCTCATGGGGCTTATTCACAGGCATTGATCTAAGGCACCATATTCTAGAGGTTACGAGTATGCATTTTGGATCTAGATTAACAAGAGTCTGAATCCTGATTCTATGAAATATCAGCGGTGTGACCTTGGACAAATAGGTTAACCCCTCTGTACTTCTTTTGCTTTCTTAGAGATACTCCTCCCTTCTAGAATCATGTTGGGGATTAGATGTGCTATGTTTGGAATATGGTGTGCCTTGTAGATGGATAGCTTCTATTTTTGCAATTTTTTGCACTATTGGAAGTTGATCATTTGTTCACATAGGTTTTCTCATATTTTGTAGTTAATTATTACTGTTTTGAGAAAGACTGTCACTGATATTTGTAAACTGATTTTGCCCCCTATCACCATAAACAATTGACCAGTTCTAAAATGTATCTTGGAATTTTCTAGATGCATAATCATATATTTGCTTAGTTTGGGTATTCGGATTATGGAAAAAGTTTCTGGATCAGTTTATACAAGATAGAGGTTATTCACTCCTTGAGGTTTTGAAAGGGTCAGCCTATAAAGTCCTCTAGGGTTGATGGCTACTTTCAGTTGCAGTTATTTAGCTCCCAGATCATTTATTTCTGTATTGCATGCCTATTTAGACATTGTTGTGACTCATACATGGCAATTTATATTTTCTAAGAATATAATGCATTTCGCCAAGATTTTCAAATGCATTGTTGTAAAGTTATATATAGTATTTATATTAGATTTATCTTATCTTCTGTGCTTCTCTAGTTTTGTCCTCTGCTTGTGCCTAATGTGTTCATTTGTGTTCTCTTTCTATCTCTCTGCTTTGAACAGGCTTTTTATATTTTATTGATAGAGCTTATTTTTTCCTTTTTCATTTACTTTTGCTTTTATTTTATTAATTTCTTCCTGATGTTTCATTTACTTTGTTTTACATTTTTTCTGTCTTCTTTAGTTGAATGCTTCACTTGTTTATTTTCAATTTTTTTTGCTTATTAATAAATGATATAGGACTTCTGACTACAGCTGTGCCCACACCCAACAAGTCTGACAAACAGACCTCCTGCTTCTGCTCATTTCTAGAGAAGTGGTAATTTGAGTTTTATTTTTTCCATATTTCTTTCTCAGAAGATAGGCTTTTCTTTTAAATAATTCCCTATGGATTCTCTGTTAGTCTTTGTTGTGAATTTATTTTTTAAATTTTGTTTACTTTTATTTATTTGAGAAGCAGAAATAAGAGGGAAAAAGAGAGAGAGAATTTTTACTCTCTAGACATACACAACTACCAGCACTGGGCTGGGCCAGGTTGAAGCCAGAAACTTCAAGCTCAATCGAGTTTTCCACATGGATGGCAGGGACTCAACTATTTGAGCCAACACTGCTGCCTTCCAGGGTGCACATTAGCAGGAAGCAGGAGCAGGAACAGGAGCAAAGCTGGGACTCAAACCCAGGCTCTTGATATGGGAAGCAGGCATTACAAGCACCATCTTAACCATTGGCCAAGTTTCTGATTCCTTGTTGCTAATTTCTAATACTTATCTATTTATGTTATTTATTTGAAAGACAAATGGAGATCTCCCATCCACTGAGATTTCTAATATTATTGCATCTTATTCTTAGAATATTGCTTGAGTAATTTCTACTTTGGAGAATTTACTGCAATTCTGTGCCCCTTAATGGAGACCTAAGGTGTCAAGTTTAGGTATTGGACTCAATAAATGTGAGTTCAAACAGAGGCTATAGAGGAAGCATTGTGGTGTAGCAGGTTAAGCTACCACCTGCAGCAGCAACATCCCATATTGGCACTGGTACAGGCCCCAGCTGCTCTATTTCTGATCCAGCTCCCTGCTAATGTCCTGGGAAAAGCAGCAGAAGATGGCCCAAGTGCTTGGGCTGCTCCACCCATGTAGGAGGTTGGGAAGAAGTTCCTGGCTCCTGGCTTTGGCCTGGCCCAGTCCTGGCTGCTGTAGCCATTTGGGGAGTGAACAAGCTGATGGAAGATCTCTCCCTCTCTCTCTGTAATGCTGCTTTTCAAATATATATATATATGTGTGTGTGTGTGTGTGTGTGTGTGTGTGCGTGTGTATACACACATATATATACACATATACATACATATATATATATATATATATATATATATATATATACTTTAAAACAACAACAACAAAAAAACAGTTTGAACTTCATCCCATCTACATGGCCTTGACCAAGTCTGTTAACTTTTCTAGGCTCCATGGTCTCAATCTACTAAATGAGGTAGTAACAATATCATACAGCTCACTAAGAATTACAGATAAAACTGTACCTCTCAGACAGTAGCCAAGTAGTGCACTGGCTATTATGGTGAATATCATTACTGCCACTATGAACATTGTTATCAGATCTCTTGCTCCATTCATACTGTCCAAGGAGTAAAAATTATTTCCAGTGGTTATAAGTCTGGAGGTGCTGGCTTCTCTCTAGATTCAGCAGACCAAGTTGCCATTGTTTATGTTCCTTTTTTTTTTCTTTTGCTTCAAAGCACATAATTGGCAACATTTTATGTGTCATTCATAGGAGATAAATTGAACACATACCATATTTATACATAATTAGTATATGCAATATATAATTTAATTATTTGTATTATATACATGTATATACGTGTGTGTACATATATACATATAAATAAAGTTCAGTCTTAAATTCAAGATCCCAATGCTTAGTGGAAATTTTATTTCTAGATATGACCCAGTTTGTTCTTTATTGTAACATTTAATAAGTTGAACTGTCCACATCCTAATCTCCAAAATTCTTGAATATGTCATTTTATAAGAGGGACTTCATGGAGGAGATTAAGTAAAGGATTTTAAGAAGATGAGCTTGGATTATCTAGGTGGTCCCAATGTCATCACATGGGTCCTTGTAAAAAGGAGACAACAGGGTCAGGGTTAGAGAAGCACATGATCCAGTATAGCCATCAGTCAGGCAATATAGGCAACTCACAGCAGTCAGAAGTCAAAAAGAAAGGCTCTCCCCTAAAGTTTCCAGCAGGAATACAGCCCTGCCAAGGACAAGGTTTTAGGAATTCAGACCCCTAGAATTGTAAGATAATGCATCTGTGTTTTTTAAATTTTTTTTTTATTTGACTGGTAGAGTTAGAGAGAGAGAGAGAGAGAGAGAGAGAGAGAGAGAAAGGTCTTCCTTCCATTGGTTCACTCCCCAAATGGCCACGACGGCCAGAGCTGCGCCAATCTGAAGCCAGGAGCCAGATGACTCTTCCTGGTCTCCCATGCGGGTGCAGGGGCCCAAGCACTTGGGCCATCCTCCCTGCCCTCCCAGGCCACAACAGAGAGCTGGACTGGAAGAGGAACAACCAGGACTAGAACCTGGTGCCCATATGGGAATGCCGGCACCGCAGGCGGAGAATTAACCAAGTGAGCCACAGCGCAGGCCCCGCATCTATGTTTTTTTAAGTCACTAAGTTTCTGGTGACTTATTACACAAGTGACAGAAAATATGCAACCCTTAGAGGGGAACTGCTCCCATTTTCAGGGTAAAAAACCAAAGTTCAGACAAGCCAAGTGACTCGTGCTAGGAGGCACACTTAGTTGTGGTACTAGGCATTGAAGCTGGGAGTTCACATCGTAAGGTACATGTGTATGATTTTAACTATCACACTATAGGTTCATGGTGATTTTCTTTTGCCTAGAGGTAGGAAAGGATTGTAGCTTAGCAAGAGAGCAAGCAGAGAGAGATAAAAGGCTGGGGGTATGCTTAGTAAGACCATTAGAGATATAGGGAAAAAACCAGGGAGTCATAAAGGCAAACGATGCTCTGGGTTTTGAAACGTGAGCAATTCTCTCCCTAAGCCACCTCAGGGCACGGGAAGATAAATGTGAAGGTCTGTTTAGTTGTTGGTTTCTTTTTAAAATTTTATTTTTGTACAATGCCACATAATTATACAGCTCCTTTAGAACATTCTGTCGTCTGGGAGATTTTCTTACAGAAATTCTAAAGAGCGTAGGCTCACAGGAAAGCAGCCAAGATCTGCATGAAACTATATTTATACATATGCCAAAATGCAAAGCATAAAATAAAATAAGTACAAAGATACAAACTGGGCATTTTAGCTGAAGGCAACAAATGTGTTACCCTTAACATACCCATCACATTATAAGGAATACTAGAACGAGATGGGAGTTTATAGAGATTGTACCATAAAAAACTCTTATGTGTTTAGCCAAGAGCATGTCGTATTTAATTCTCATGGCATTATAGTGAGACAGGTGCTTTTATTCCAGCATTGCCAACCAGGACCCTAATCCTTGGGACATTTAATTTCCTTGACCAAGGCCATAAGAGAACTTCAGAAATGTCCAGACCTTTACTTGAATCTTCTTGCTCTAAATTCTGTGCTCTTTCCACTTCAGGATGAATACCTTCCTCCAATCTCCTTGTTTTTCAAAGGAGGAAGAAGGGACCCACAGAACAATGGTATTGTATACAAATTCTTTTTTTTAAAGATTTATCATATTTATCTGAAAGGCAGAGAGAGAAAGAGAGAGATCTTCCATCAGCTGTTTCACTTCCCAAATGACTGCGACAGCCAGGGCTGAGCCAGAATAAAGCGAGGAGCCCCGAGCTTCTTCAAGGTCTCCCACATGGGTGCAGGTACCCAAGTACTTGAGCCATCATCTGCTGCCCTCCTAGGTATATTAGCAGGGAACTAGATCAGAAGTGGAGTAGCTGGGACTCAAACTGGATCCCACATGAGATGCAGGCATCACAGGTGCAGTGTAACATTCCACACCACAGTGTTGGCCCCATGTACAAATTATTAAGGCAGATAATATGTTTATTGAATCACATACTTATCCATTCATTCATCTCTCAAAGCCTTATGAAATCAATAAAATTGTTTATTGATATGCAATACTAGGAGATTCCAAGATGGAAGAATAGGGAAAAGACGGGCTGCTTTTGAACAGGGGAAAATAGAAGGAAAGTGGAGAAAGTGCATTCTTAGGGGAGAATCAGAAAGAAGTTTGCAGTGGAAATTCCACAGAAGGAAGAGGGACACTGTGGAGCAGAACTGAAGGCTCAGACACACAGCAACAAGTGCAGCCATCACACACGACTCCCACAGCCAGGACCTGGAGGAGATGCCAGCTTCGGAGAATGAGGTGAGAGCAGGATGTGGCAGTCCATACCACTGATGATACTGCCTGAGGCAGAGCCTTGCAGATCTTTGAGTCTGGCCTGGACTCCTAGTGAGGGGCAGGGTACCGACTAAGTCCAGTGAAAGAAAAGCACATTTCTTTCTCCTTATACCCCACAAGGGCACCTGGCAGCTGGCAGGGAGAAGGTGCCATTTTGACACCAGTAGAGGCTGTGACGACTCCTGTGTGTACATGTGATCAATGGATTTTACCAGATGGAAAATGCTGCATTACCCACTGACTTTGAGTCTGGCTGGGAGGATTGACAGGTAGCTGGGCACCCACATAGGACTGTGAGGTGCCCCCATCCACTCAACATATCACAGGCTCTAGCGGCTTAAACTGCCAAGGTGGAGAACCCACAGACATTGGGTCTGGGAACATCTGGGTCCTCTCCATGGACTAGGAAGGCTTGTAGGGCTGAACAGATCCTCTGCACCCCATGACCGTGGGATCCTTGTGTACTATGACTGTGGGGATTTTGAGACTGCACAATGGTGCCAAGGCTCAGGTTGGGTCTCTTGGCATTCACTGTGTCTGATGTCAAAGGTCCAGAGCTCCCTGACAGACTGGGTTGGTTCACTGAACAGAATTCCTTGCTCACACTAAGGACCACACAGATCCTTTGTGCAGTTCATGTGCCAGTGTGGATGAGAGTGCACTAACCTTGGTCATTGATCACCTTGAAAGAGAGGAGATGAAGGTGTGGTTATGCCAAAAGGCATGATCATACTCTCTCCCTTACTGACAATAGAGGAGATCTAATGTAGCCAACTTGGGTGTCACCCTGGATTCTCACTCCACTATGAAGCACTGACCAGAGCTCCCACTCTGACCCAGAACACACATCTGGGTATTCACTGAAAGAGCAGACACTCCACTAAGACAGAGAGACATAGTTCAAAGATAAAAATCCATCACAGGAGAAAACCAACAAATATTTCCACAAATGCCTAAAAATAAATGCAGAAATCCAATAAACAAGAATAAGGACGACAACATGACTCCCCTAAAGAGAATATAACACTTTAATATTATAATATGAAGACAAAGAGATTGTTGAAATGCCTGAAAAGAAATTCAAAACAATGATCATCGTATTAATCAGAAGTGATGAGAAGAAAATTTGTGAGATAAAGAAATCCAAACATGACATGGAGGAAAAATCTTCCAATGAGATTGAGATTCTGAAATGAAATCAAACTGAAATATTGATAATGAAGAATTAAATATGTCAAATAAAAATACCGTGGAAAGCACTAATAGCAGACTTGGTTAGGTAGAAGAAAGAATATGCAAGCTAAAAGAAAAATCTTGGGAAATATCTCAGTTAGTCCCAAAAAAGAAAAAGAAATTTAAAAAAGTAAAAACAATGTTTGAAATTTACAGGATATAATCATATGACCCAACATACAGGTCTTAAGAGTGTCTGAAAGGAGTGAAAGGAGAGAATGGATTAGAAGGCCTATTTAGTGAAATAATAACAGAAACCATTCCTAATTTGGAGAAAGAAGGAGACATCCAAGTACACCAAGTACAGGAAGCACCTAGAACTACTAATAGACATGAACAGAAAGGATATTCAGCATGATGCACTGTAGTCAAACTTTCAACAGTAAAACATAAAGAAAAGATTCTAAAATGTACATGAGAAAAGTCCTAGATTACTTTCAGAGGCTCTCCAGTTAGACTCACAGTTGATTTCTCATCAGAACCCTCCAGGCTAGGAGAGAATGGAGAGGCATAGTCCAAGCCTTAAAGGAAAAAACAGTCAACCCAGAATACTATACCCTGTAAAGCTCTCACTTATGCATGAAGGTGAAATGAAGACCTTCCTAAACAAACAGAAATTGAAGGAATTTGTCAATACTTATCTGGCCTTAAAAATGATACTTAAGGATGTGCTACACAAAGAAATACAGAAAGATAGTCAGCATTATGAAATAATCTAAAAGCAGAAAATATCCCAGTAAAAGTACAAAGGAAATCCAAAGCAAACAATAGGAATATTTATGGAAAAAAAGTACCAAGTCATTACTTATCAATAGTAACCTTGAATGTATATAGCCTAAATTCTATAACTAAAGGATACAAGCTGGCTGAATGGATTAAAAAGCAAGACATATCTATTTGCTGCCTATAAGAAACACACCTCACCAACAAAGATACATGTACTCTAAAGTGAAAGACAGAAAAATATATTCAATGCTAATGGAAAGCAAAAATGAGCAAGTGCACCTATCCTGACATCAGACAAAATGGACTTTAACACAAAGACTCTAAAAAGAGACAAAGAAGGGCATTATGTCATGATTAAGGGATCAATTCAACAGGAATATATGAGTATAATAAATGTATATGCACCGAATGCTAGGGTGCTTCATTATTTAAAACAAATTTTAATGGAACTAAAAGGAGACATAGACTCCCATACAATAGTAAAGGGGGACTTCAACATCCCATTTTCATCAATGGAGAGATTAACTAGACAAAATCAACATGGAAACAACAGAGTTAATTTGCATTATGGAACAAATGGATCCAACTGATATCTATAGAACATATATCACATAGTTCTTTTCATTAGTGCATGGAATTTTCTCTAGGATAGAACATATGCTAGGATATAAAGCAAGTCTCTGAAATTTCAAAAAAATTTGAAATCATAACATGTATCTTTTCTGACCACAATGGAATATAGCTGGAAATTAGCAATATAAGAATCTCTAGAAAATGTGAAAACATGTGGAGGCTGAATAACACACTCTTGAATAAACAGTGTGTTATAGAAAGCATCAAAAGGGAAATGAAAAAAATTCTAGAAACAAATGAAGATGACAATACAATGTATCAAAAGTTTTTGGATACAGCACAAGCAGTGTTAAGAGGAAGCTTATAGCAGTTGGTGCTCACAACAAGAAATTGGAAAGGCATCCAATAAATGAGCTATAAATGCAGCTCGAGGACCTAGAAAAATAACTATAAACCAAACCCCAAATTATTAGGAGGAAAGAAGTAATTAAAATTAGAGAAGAAATAAATTTTTTAAAAAATACAAAAGATCAGTGAATTGAAGAGCTTGTTTTTATAAAAAATAAACAAAATTGATATACCATTGACCCAACTAGCCAAACAAACAAAGAGAGAGAAGACCCAATTCCATAAAATTATAGATGAAAATGGAGATTTAACAACAGATAACACAGAAATAAAATGAATCATCAGGAATTACTACAAATAGCTATATGCAAACAAACTGGAAAATCTAGAAGAAATGGATAGGTTCCTGGAAATATAAAATATACCAGGTTGAGTTATGAAAACATAGAAAACCTAAACAGACCAATAACAACCTAGACAGAGATTGAATCAGTAATAAAGATCTTTTTCAAAAAAAAAAAAAAAACCAACCAGATGGCTACACTGTTGAATTCTCCCAGACTTTTAAAGAAGAAGTAATTTAAATTAATTTCAAGCTATGCAAATATTCAAAACAATTAAAAGGAGAGAATATTCACAAACTCCTTCTATGAGGTCAACATCACCTTCATTCTAAAACCAGAAAAAGATAAAGTAAAGAAAGAGAACCAATATCACTGAAAGAAAGACCAATATCACTGATGAACATAGATGCAAAAAATACTCAATAAAATATTAGCTAATCAAATCCAACAGCACTTCAGAAAGATCTTTCACTTGGACCAAGTGGGATTGATCCCTGGAATGCAGGGATGGTTTAACATATGCAAATCAATGAATGTGACACATCACATTAACATATTGAATAAAAACCATATGATTGTCTCAATAAATGAAGAGAAAACATTTGATAAAATACAACATCCTTTCATGATAAAAATTTCAAGCAAATTGGGTATAGAATGAACATTTTTTGACAAAATCCAGGCAATATATGACAACCTCACACCCAGTATCATATTGAATGGGAAAAAGTTGGAAGCATTTCCAATAAGACACAGAAGCAGACAAGGATGCCCACTTTCACCATTGCTATTTGATACAGTCCTGGAAGTTTTAGCTAAGACAGGCAAGAAAAAGAAATCAAAATGATACAAATTGGAAAAGAGGAAGTCAAATTATCCGTGTTTGCAGATGAAATGTTTCTATATAGAGGGGAACCAAGAAGATTCCACTAAGAGACTATTAGAATTCATAAGAGAGTTTGGTAAAGTTGAAGGATATAAAATTGACACAGAAAAATCAATAATCTTTATATATACAGACAATGCTATGGCTGAGAAAGAACTTGTAAGATCTGTCACATTCACAATTGCTAAAAACATTTTAAATACCTTGGAATAAATAAATTTAACAAAGGAAGTGAAAAATCTCTACAGGAAAAATCTTTCATGTTCATGGATTTGAAGAAATAATATCATGAAAATGTCCATACTGTTTAAAGCAATTTACAGATTCAATATGATCCAAATCAAAATAGCAATGAATTCTTCTCAGGCTAGAAAAATTGATGCTAAAACTCATATGGAAATACAAGAGATCCCCAAATAGGTAAAGCAATCTTAAACAATAGAAACAAAGTTGGAGGCATCACAATACCAGATTTCAAGAAATACTAGCAGTAGTTAGAATCAAAACAGCCTGATACAGGCAATAAGAGAGGACTATAGACCAATGGAACAGAATAGAAACTCCAGAAATCAATCCACATATCTACAGTCAACTTGTCTTTGACATAGAGCCAATATCAATCCCTTGAGATTGGACAGTCTCTGCAAAAAATAGTTCTAGGATAATTGGATGTCTGCATGCAGAAGTATGAAACAAGACCCCTACCTTACACCTTACACAAAAATCAACTCAAAATGGATGAAGGATCTAAATCTATGACTTGATACCATCAAATTACTAGAGGAGAACATTGATGAAATTCTGCCAGACATTGGCAAAGCCAAATACTTTGTGGAAAAGACCCCAGAAACATGGCAATCAAAGACAAAACTGACAAATGGGATTACATCAAGCTAAAAAGCTTCTGCACTGCAAAGGGAACACTCAGCAAAGTGAAGTTGCAACCAACAGAAGTGAAGTTGCAGAGAAAACATTTGCAAATTACATATCTGATAAAAGATTAATATTCAGGAAAGCCTGGGCTTCAGCAGAAGTCAGCTTGTGAAGAACCCTGGTAGCTCTGCCAGCCAAGAGTTGGATCACTGGAAATGGACCTGCCCTGGAGTCGAAGGATGTCCAGGCCAGAGCCACAGATCTTATTGGCTCTAAGCTGAAAAGCCCTTCACTCAGCCCAGCTTTCAAAGTGACCACTGCAACTGAGGAAATGGCCAAATAGGGTCAGTAACATTGCAGGCAGAACTGTATATTTCCTGTTGGAGTTGCCACTTGCCTTTACCTGGCCAGCTCTCCTCCCAGGCCAGCTAGGTAATGGAAGTCAACAGGGTGCCTTCCCCAAGGAGGTTCACACCTCCCTTAGGGTGTAGGCTATATGAAGAAATGGATGAATATGAGCCTCATAATTTACAAGGCTTTAAAGCCCACCTGATTATTATCAAGCCCCTTCTGTCAGGTTCTATTTGCCTCTCAATCAGAAAACTTAATTGTAGCTCAGATAGCACCTTTCTTAGGTTCTCTAATAACAACTCTGTCCTCTGTATCTAGCCCACTTGAGCCTCATTCCTTTGTAATCATAACCTCTACTCCACCACCAATGGCTCTACTCCCAACCTGTGTGTACTGATGGTCCTCTTCCCCACTTAATGTTGTATGATTGTTCAGAATTTCTCTACAAACCCCACTACCTGCAAAAGTTAGTGGCCTTTCTCCCAGTCTTGGCTGGAATCAGCTTTAAGCTACATCCATCAAACTTTGCCCACAAGGATCCAGAGACCCCCTCCATTTCCTCTCTATAAAATTCTCTTATTACCTGGTTAATGCTACTCTTAGGATCATTGGTTACTACTCTCACCCTGTCTTCTATACTAGAGTGTCTAAGTGTTTACAGCAGGTGATAATGGAACAAACGAAGGCCTTCAGCAACCAGGCGGTCAACCAAATGCTGCTACAGGGATATACTCGGCTCCCCACCCAGGAGACAGTGGCCTGAGACATCGCCCCATGCCAGCAAAGAGTACATCATCGCCCCATGTCAACAGGAAGTAGCTCTAAAGACAGATCATCGTCCCTCTACCCCTCTTGGACTTTTGGGACTAATGTAATCCCATACAAACCCTGCTTTATAAAAAACAAAAAGGGGGAATGTTAGGAAACTGGCACAGTTGTAGCCAGGTGGCCGCATGGCCCAGCTACCTGAGCCAGGCTCCATCCCCGTCCTAATGGGATTCGCTGCTCCTGCTTCCCTGCCCGCCCTCAGGTAAAGTTTTAAAAGGGCCTGTTCCTGCACACATGCTCTCTTGGTCCTTCTCTCCTGCACTCTCTTGGCCTCTCTTGGCTTCTCTCTGTCTCTCTCTTACAGTCTCCTTCTCTCTTTTTTCCTTTACTGCCCCTTCACTCCGGTCTGTAGGGTGTTCCCCAATAAACCCTTTCCCTTAAAAAAAAGATTAATATTCAGAATTAATTTAATTAATTCAGAATAATTAATATTCTTAATTAATATTCAGAATCTATAAAGAGTTCAAGAAACTCAATAATAACAAAACAGGCAATCTAGTTAAGAAATAGTCAAAGGACTTGAACAGGTATTTTTTCAAAAGAGGAAATTCAATGGCCAGCAGACACATGAAAAATTTCTCAGGATCACTAGCATCAGGGAAATGCAAATCAAAACCATAATGAAGTTTCACCTCACCCCAGTCAGAATGGCTCTCATACAGAAGTCAACAAACAATAAATGCTGGCAAGGATTTAATGGAAAAACCCTAATCCACTGCTGGTGGGATTGTAAACCAGTACAGCTATTTTGGAAGACAGTATGGAGTTACATCAGAAATCTGAAAATATACACTATATGACCTAGCCATCCCACGCTTAGGAATTTACCCAGATGAAATGAAACCCACATGTTTATTGTAGCTCAATTCACAATAGCTAAAATATGCAATCAACCCAAATGTCCACCAATTGAAGACTAGATAAAGAAATTGTGGTATATATACAGTGGAATACTTTTCAGCCATATAAAAGAATGAAAAGAATGAAATCCCATCTTTTGCAACAAAATGTATGCAACTGGAAACCATTATACTTAGTGAAATAGGCCAGTCCCAAAAAGTCAAATGCCATATATTTTCCCTGATCTGTGGTAACTGAGTACCAAAAATGTAAATTATGAGTAAAATTAACATTTGAGATTTGATGATTGTTTAAAGCCCTCCTCTCTACTATTGAGGAGTTTTTTTTCCTTCTATTTGTTGACTTCCTTACTTAGTGTTGGGTTAGTTTTATAAGATAGAATGAGAGTAGATCATTTTGAAAATTAAAGGCAGGAATGGGAAAGGAAGGAGAGTGGGAGGATGGCAGGAGGGAGAGTAGAATGGGAAGTATTATGCTCCTAAATCTGTACATATGAAATAATAGAATTTGTTCACCTTAGAAAAATAAAAAGAAAGAAAAGGAAAAAAGAAATATATACTAGAAAGTAATAAGAGAATAAAATTAAAAATAGAAAAACATTAAAGATTAAAAAGAGCTCAGGTAACTGAAAACCATATAAACCAATGAATCTAAGCATCCTAACATCAAAACAAGAGAGCAGCACATTCTTCAGTTGTACCAACACACATACATGTGAGAAATCCCATCCATTGTATCATCAGAGCCAGAGCCAGGTACCAAGGACTTCAACTGTATTTACTTCACTAACCAATGCCATAGGAGTTGTCTTCATGAAGACCATCAGGATTGTCCCCAGGTTAATAAAAATTAAGATCTTTCAGTTGACTCAGTCTGCAGGGAAAATTTGGAGTTTCTAGAAATGTAATATACTCAAAGCTGTTCTTTAGAGAAGAAGGAGGAAGGGAAAGTAAAAAAATAAGGGAGGAGAGGAGAAGAGAACGGAAGGGAGAAGAAGGCTGGGGGTGGGGAGGACAGGACAGGCAGAAGATTCTATGGAGAATCCTGGGCTAAATTATACAGTGCATTTTCTCTACTATAAGACTCCCTGGCACTAGTAAGAAACACTAGCATTTCATTTATCACTGAGGAAAGAAGGAAAAAAGAAAGGAATGGAAGAAGAGAAGGAAGGAGGGAAGGGAAGGAGAGAAAGAGAGGGAGAAACGATCAATTAAACTCTGCTAAACCACTGATAGCAAAATATACTGAAATTTCAGAGCCACTGAAGACATAGAAAATATGGGCAATCTAGGTCAATGACATATGAGTATTTTTTTTTTCATTTCATTTGCCCAGGGCCTACGTACACTGGGATCCTGCACAAGGCAGGCAAAGAATGCGGACTTTCCCATGTGGGCCTGATCATTGAGCTTCTAATACAGAATCTAATAGAATCCATTAAGAAAACAGCTATCTAAATGAATAGAAGCAATTTATGTTTTCCCATCAGTTGTCTGTGAATATTTCTCGCATCAGAGAGACACAAAGTTGTGATGTTTGGCAAGAACCTGGCATGCAGGTATTCTATGTTAATTTTTTGAGATAAAGTGCATGTTTTTCAACCAGAAGTAAGAGGAAAAGAGCTCAGGCCCTAGCCTAGAAAATGGAAGCACCACAACACACATGCCTGAAAGAATGCTCCACACTTCTGCAAGTAGCTGACGGCCAAATCAAAATTATTGACTCCTTTCCCTAGTTCGCTGTTTCCTACTACCAGAGCACACGTCAGCCTTTACAGTGAAAATACACACCTTCCAGTTTACTATGGCTCTTAAACATGTGTATTTTTCTCCTTTCCCTCCTAAAAATCACATAAAGGGGGTATTAAACAGACAGGCTGGTAATGACAGCTTGAGGCTGGATGTGTTCTTTGATTTCAACATGCATTTTCACTCAAATCAGAACATGGACACTTGGGGTAGCTCACTCTTTTTTCCCAACTTTACCTCCTTTCTGGTTGGACACCTCTCTGGGCCTGTTTCTTCCTCTCAATGACCTGATAAATACTGAAATTCAAAAATATTGTTGAAAGAAATCCTCTCTCTTACATAGGATGGTGACATAACATGTTTCGTAGTAAGGGTGACAGGAATAGGTGCATATTCTTCAAAACAAAAAAGAAACCACAACTGTCATTTTCTCAAACAAGGTCAAGGATATAATCCACTATGGTTTGTTTTGCCTTTTTTCTGTTTACTTTGGTTGCCAAGAAGCACAAAGCTAAATTTTCTCATGTCGAGTGACTCCCATTTCAGACTCCTGAAATCATTTTCTCTTCTTTCATCCCCTTCTTACAAATGGCTCTGATCAGTCCCATCTTAACATTAATAATTTTTAATAGGGTGGATTTATGTGGATAGAATTGAGCTCTCTCAGAAGTATGTATGGAAAGCATTGTAAACACACCCACACACACAGAAGACAAACTTGGTTGCTAGGCAACTTGCCAAGGTCTTCATAGGTGGTAATGATTCCTCCCTGTAAGGTTCATCCTAAATGCTTCAGCTTAGCAACCAATGACCTTCTCCACTACTCTCGAATTCACCCCCTTCTACCCATCATACTGGTACCTGTGTCTGTCAACAGCAATCAGGACCAAGTATGGCTCAGCCATCTTTCTCAGTGTCCCCTTTGCTCCTGGTGGGAAAGGCCTTGTACTCAATTCTTTGTATTTTTAGCACCTCATAAAGGACAATACTCAGAGAAGGTGCAACAAATCTTAGGAGGATTAATTCCTTAATTCAGTCCTTATGGCTTTGAAGAGGTCCTTGGGTCTAGCAGTGGAGAACAGCAACATGGACAGAGGTAATAAAGATCCAGTCCTTGGGCCGGCGCCGCGACTCACTAGGCTAATCCTCCGCCTGTGGTGCAGGTACTTGGGGTTCTAGTCCCGGTTGGGGCGCCAGTTCTGTCCTGGTTGCTCCTCTTCCAGTCCAGCTCTCTGCTGTGGCCCAGGAAGGCAGTGGAAGATGGCCCAGGTGCTTGGGCCCTGTACCCTCATGGGAGACCAGGAAGAAGCACCTGGTTCCTGGCTTCGGATCGGCACAGCGCCCTGGCTGTAGCAGCCATTTGTGGGGTGAACTAACAGAAGGAAGATCTTTCTCTCTCTCTCTGTCTCACTGTCTAACTCTGCCTGTCAAGAAAAAAAAAGATCCAGCCCTGGCTCACAAGGCATTCACAGTGTGACAGGACCGGACAGGAAGCAGCCAAGTCAAC
Source organism: Oryctolagus cuniculus (assembly GCF_964237555.1). Taxonomy (NCBI): domain Eukaryota; kingdom Metazoa; phylum Chordata; class Mammalia; order Lagomorpha; family Leporidae; genus Oryctolagus; species Oryctolagus cuniculus. The sequence goes on from NC_091432.1 coordinate 220,358,386, forward strand.
TGAGCAGCGGACTCCTCCATGAAAAGGAAAGGGAGGCTTTGTAATCCAGTGAGTGGACGCTTCACTCAGTTCAGAGGGTCTTGGCTGAACAGGAGATGACAATCAGAGCAGCTAGTCATAGGTTCAGTCTTCAAAAAATGCCAAGATTTCATGACAATAAATTACCAGTCAAGATAAAATATAAACACACCTCTCACCCTGTAAGAGGGCCCTATGGGTAGAGATGAAAAAATAGCAACAAAAGAGAAGAAAACATAAGTCCTCTGTTTACGTGCCTCTTAAACCATTCAATAAACATTGAGCCAATATTTGAACAGAACCTATTTGGAGGGTCAGGTATTATTATAATTATCATCATATGTATATAATATTATATCCTATCATAGAATTATTATTATTATTACCTAGCTCCAGGGCATTTGAAATTACAATAAGATATGCCCCAGTTAAAGCATCAGGGAAAACAAGAGTCAAGACATTCAGGGAAGAAGAGAGGGGAGACAGAGGGACAGTCAGATGTTTTCAAAAACCCAGAAGCTAAGGGTAGACGTTAAGTGGTCAGTCAATAGTTGTGATTCCCATGTCTCACACTGGAATGTCTGAGTTTGCTACCCAGCTCAGTCCTAACTCCAGCTTCCTGTGAACGCAGACTGTGGGAGGCAGTGGTGATAGTTTGAGTAGTTGAGTTTTGCTATCGACATGTGAAACCTGGGTTGAGTTCCTGGTTCCCAGCTTTGGCCTGACCTAGTCCCTACCCTGCACATGTTTGGGGAGTGAATCAGCAGATGGAAACTCTCTCTCTCAAATACATACATGCATACATTTTTTTTTTACATCCAAAACCTAAAGCCAAGAGGCCTAACTCAGGAACAGGGATGAAAATTGGCAGCATAGCTGGAAAGGCCATAAATGGGATCAACTTCGTAGTCACATCGATTAGGAAATTTGGGGTGGACATTTGCCACAATGGTTAAGACACTGGTTAGGATGCTTGCATCCCATATCAGAGTGTCTGGGTTTCAGTGCCAGCTTTGCTTCTAATTCATACTTTTACCAATGTGGATACTGGGAGGTAGCATGTGATGGCTTAAGAACTGAGGTCCCTGCCACCCAAATGAGAGTCCCAGTTTGAGTTCCAGCTTTGGCCTGGTCCAGCCATGGCTGTTGTGGGTATTTAGGGAGATAGGAGATTCCCTCTGTCTCTCTGTCTCTCTCTGTCTCCCTCTCTCTCTCATTCTCACTCTCCCTCTCTGCCTCCCCCTCTCCCTCCCTCCACACTCTTTCCCCTTCAAGTAAATACAACTAAATACAAAAATTTAGAATTTACAGAACTTCATTTACCAATTACTAACCTACCATGCACCACATAGTGTTCTAGGTTCTGGAGACACAGTGATAAGCAAGATACATAATTCAGTAATTGAATACCTGAAATGGCTTTATACTCTACTACATTAATTATAATTAGTTTGCTGAATACTTAAATATACCAGCCCCTGTGTATATGAAATTTCATTTAATCATCACCGTGGTGCTACAATGACTTCTGACTAAAGAATAGATGCTTAGGAGCCAGTGTTGTGGTGTAGCGGGTAAAGCCGCTGCCTGTCATACCAGCATCCCAGATGGGCACCACTTTGAGAACCCGCTGCTCCACTTGCAATCCAACTCCCTGCTAAGATGCCTGGGAAGCCAACAGAAGATGGCTCTAGTCCTTGGGATCCTGTACCCACATGGGAGATCCAGAGGAAGCTCCTAACTCCTGGGCTCAGCCTGGCCCACCCTGGCCTTTGCAACAATTTGGGGAGTGAACCAGGAAGTGGTGGATGGAAGATCTCAATCTCTCTCTCTCTCTCTCTCTCTCTTCCTCTCTCTATATAACTGATTTTCAAATAAATCTTTAACAAATAAGAAAGAAAGGATGCTCAGAGAAACTGAGTGACTTGCCTAAGATCATATCACTAGATATGTGTTAGGAAACTCATGCATTTTTATCTATGGCGCGATCTACACCCTGATTTACATCCTATGCCCTGGCTCCCCACCCCCCATTGCTGCAAGCCAGGTGGCCACATGGCCCAACCACCAGTTTCAAGCTCCACCCCCATCCTAATGGGATTCGCTGCTCCTGCTTCCCTGCCCACCCAGGTTAAAAGAACCTGTTCCTGAACACGTGGCTCTCTTGGCTCTTCTCTCCTGCTCTCCTGGCTCCTCTCGTCTGCTCTCCTCTCCTCCTCTCGTCTCTCTTCTCTCTGCTCTCTCTTCTCTCCTCACTAGCTTCTCTCCTCTGTCTCTTTCTCTCTCTTATACTCTCTTTCTCTCTCTTATCCTTCTTTGTCCCTCCCCTCAAGCCTGATGGGTTTTCCCCAATAAACCCTTTCCCTTACTCCAGTGTTCAGTGTGCTTTGTGACGGCTAATAATATAGACAGAATCACGCGGCCTAGGTTTGAATCCCAGCACCCCACTTACCAGCTGTGTGACCTTAGTCAAGTCACTGAGACACTCTGCTTGGTTTTCTAAACAATAAAATGGGAATGGTAACAGTACCTCCATTTGTAGAGTTTTGGTAAGAATTACAAGAGCTAATGTATACAAAGCATTGAACAGTAACAGAACACAGGATGCACCTAATAAATGTCAGCTGTTAACCCGGTTGCAAACAGATTTATTAAGCTTGCTGCTACCCAGGAAACTCTCAGAAAGGTCAAAGAGCTTTGAGCAAGCTGGGAATGTCTTCTGGAGGAAAGGTTGGTTTTGTTTTCTCTGTTTAATTCAATAGCACCCAGCTTCTCTGTCTACTACCTCCCTCACGAATACCTGCTAATAGCTTTTATTGTTTATAGAGCTTCTAACAAGTGCCAGCAACCATATATTTGCATCCTTAAGAGACCAGTCCCAAAGCAAGTGGGAATTACAGTTGGTTTTCTGAGATCTGGGTTTTATTTATTTATTGGTTGTCCTATTTAGCAACATTCCAGTGGGCTTTCGCAGTTCACAATACACTCCAGTTGGATCAATCATAGTTAAAATTTCACAGACCTTTTCTGATTAAAGTTAGCACCTCATAATCTTAGGGACCCCCCCCCCCAATCAGGATGTCCAGGGTATTAAGTCACTGAGCAATTGTTAGGCAGCTGCTGCTAGGATCATTCATTTTAGTGATTTTATTTACCAAACTCATGCCATGTGAACTCTGTTCAGGGCACTATTCCAAAGCACTTCATCAATATTAATGTAGTAGTACAATGTATTTAGTCCTCATAACAACTCTATAGAGACTGTTACTATCCGTATTTTACACACAAGGAAACTGAGGCACGGAGGTTTACATGACTCAGCATAGTACTTAATGTTAGCAGGGTAAAAAATGTGAACCATTAGGCCAATGTGTGGTACAGCGGTTTAAGCCACTGCCTGTGACACAGGGTCCCACATCATAGTGCCAGTTCAAATCCCGGCCTCTCTACTTCAGATCTAGCTCACTGCTAATATGCCTAGGAAAGCAGCAGAAGATGATCCAAGTGCTTAGGACCCTACCAACCATTTGGGAGACCTGGATGGAGTTTCTGGTTCCTGGTTTCAGCCTGGCCCAGCCCTGGCCATTGCTGCCATTTGGGAAATAAACTAGTGGATGGAAGATCTCTCTCAGACTGTGTCAGTTTCTGTCTGTTGTCTATATCTCTCTTTCACTCTGCCTTTCAAAGAAATAACTCTTTTAAAAATGTGATGAACTTTACACTCTTTACAAATATCATTATATTGTGTTGGGTATTAAAATTTTACAGGTGAGAAAACTGAAGATCAAGAGAGATTTGCCCCATGCCTAAGAGAGGGAAGCAAATAGAGCTGGGGTTAGATCCACGTATACAGAATCCAAGGTTTTGTGTTGTGTGCTGCGTGTGGAAGGTGGTGATAGTTTCTGATGTCAAAATCCATTATTGTTGCAGCAGCTGCTGTTACTGTTGTTATCTGCCACACAGGAACACACCCCCCACTCCAGTACACAGAAAGAAAAATAACAATGATAGGGAAACAGCTGAATCTGTATGCAAGCCTGCAGATCTAAGCCCATGCATAATTTACTCAACACTGCCCTGCAGTCACTTAAGCTGAGCAGAGACCACTATAAATTCAAGTCTGCATACCTTAATTTATTTCTTATTTATTTTACTGATTCATATCTAGTGCCTCCAGCGCTGCTCCAACACCTGCCTGAAGGCACTTGCAGCCGCGAGTGTAATCAGGGCAGGAAAGGAGACCCTGAAATTAGCTTGGAAGGAAAACTGGACTCTGTACTAGAACCACGCAAGTTAAATTAATTTTCTGTTGAACTGGGATTAAACTCATGCACATTCCCACCCCCTTTTTATGTGATAGGCAGGGCTGAAAGGGTTATTCAATCTGCTTTTCTATCATAGTAAAAAGAGCACTGAGCATACTTCTCACATGAGCCCTGGATTATTTTTCTGAGTCGTGGAATGCCAAAAGTTGAACACATTTTCTAACGTGAAGACATTATCAGGATGGGAATAGAGGAGAAGAAAAGGTGCGGCTATTATCTTGAGTGGCTTTGGAGGACCAAATGATATACTAGGTGCTATACATGGCAGAGGTAACTCCACTGCAGTCCCCAAGTGTAGGAAACGGGGCAAGTTGGAAGAAACATGAATCATAGTCGTTCCAAGATCTCTCTTCAAAGATGGTCAAACTGTGCGCCTGAGAGAGAAAATGACTTGTCCCAGGCCACTTGCAAGTTGGTTCCAATGTTACCCGCCCCTCCCCCACTCCCTGCCTTCCAGTCTCATACTAACTTTAAAACAATGTCAGTTTGAGTTCCTTGAGAGCCAGAAGCTCTGTGACAGGCTTTACGTGTGTATTGACAGGCGTTGTTTCATTTACACCTCCCCTCCCCCACTTAATTCTCCTTACAGATGTGGGTATAGGGCAACCAGAGGCTGAATACTGAACTAACGCTAGCAAATTCCTGCAGAAGCTGAGTCCAAAGCCTAGGCCAAGTCTATGCTTGCATGGAGCACACTTGATTGGTTCTTGGTGAACACCTTCTAGATGCCTGCTTTTGTCCTCCAAGTGCATTGATGAGGGCTGTGGGGGACATCAGTGGGAATGAGCATGCAGGCTGGGCATGGGTTTCATCTGATAGCTCTATGGACCAGTTTATCCATTCTTCATTCCAAAACCCAAAGGAAGTTTATGCTCCTGTGTGTTTTTTTTTTTGCCTCCAGGGCTGAAATAGGAGAGGCAGAAAGGCCTTTTTCCAGATGGTCACTATAGCCTGGCCAGGCTGTGTGGCTCCTGACCGTTTTCCAAGGCATTCACCACAGGCTGTGAAGGAGTGCCTGGGCCCTGGGGACAGAGACTCACCCGCAGAACATGAAGATAGTGCTGGAGGTGGCATCGTAGGGCAAAGGCAGCGTCTGCTGCAGGCACAGCTGCTCACAGCCTCCGTTAAAGCCATCGGAGCAGTCGATGCCTTTGGAGTGGTCGTAGCAGCCGGAGCCATCCTTCATGGGCCTCAGCTCCTCGGGGCACTGCTCAGAGAGAGGGCAAAGGGTGGTTATGGCTGAGGAGGTGGCAGCCCCATCACATCCTCTCCTCCCACCTTCTGAAAGGGGTGTATCCCTGAGGTTGGATCAAAGTCTTCTTTGGCCAATTAACAGCTGTGTGACCTTGGACAAGTCCCTTGCCCATTCTGAGTATCAGTATCCACCTGCAGAATGGGACTTCTGTATCTATCTGCTTCTTACAGTTGTGACACTGAAGGGAGATAATATTAGCACAGTGCTTGGAACACTGTCACTCATAGGACAGTGTTCCAAAGAGCTGACCAAATGTTAACTCTTGTTAGTGTTGACATTGTTGGAATTGTCTTCACTTGTTATCACCCTTCATTGTCCAAGGGTCTACTGCTATTAAAGGGTGCCTAAGGAGGGAGTCTGGTATATTTTAAAGAATCCCTACCAAAATGAGTTGCAATTCTAGCTCCTCCTCTTCTCACTCTGTGACGGGGCCAAGCTACTCACCCTGAGTCTCAATGTTTTCCTCTGTTCACTGGTCATAACACCTACACCTACAGATTTGTTGTGAAGCTTAAATTGGTCATGGTCGTGCATTCTTTACTTTCAAACGTGGCACATAATTTGCTACTCACAAAATGTGGATCACCCTCCTTCCTGTCAAGAGCAGATCTCTTCCCTTCCACCCTTTTCTCTGGAGCCTAAGTGAGATTCCCACATGCCACAGGAGCACACCACGGCCTCCTAATGCCTCTGCTGCCCTCCAGTCTGACCTTATCCTCCAAATAGCCACAAAGCAATATTTCTAAAGAGCATCCCTCCCAGCTTCATTAAATAAATGTTTTAAAAAGCTGAATCGTCCTTATGCTGATAACCAGGGCCCTCTATATAGACATTTTCATATCCACTACTCAGATGTGGGCATATTCCTCCAAGAAACCCTCTAAGTAAACTCTTAGGACTTCAACCTTGAATGAGTTCATCAGGGATGCTCTTGTCAGTAGTGTCTGACACCTGCTAAGTGCTCCACGAACGGAAGTTCTTCTGTTGTGGGGACAACTGGCTATTTGGTTAATTTGGTTTTTCATCATTTGATGAAGCTGAGTTCATTTTCCAGCCCAGCTCATAGAGAAGCAGTTCCAACACTCCTGCCTTAAGAGAAAATGAGGTAGCAGGTTTCCATCTCAGTCATCCTGCTAGCATTTCCTGTCTGCAAAGATTAACACTCAGAGCCCAGCCCTCCTCATCCATCACTGGGCATCCCTGATTAAAAAGCCCTCCTCTGTGGCCCCCTGCCAGCAGGCTCCCCAGGTTCCCTACCCAAACTGTCTGCCTAAAAGACGTCAATAATAAAGCACACACACACACGTACACACGTACACACGTACACACAAATTAATTTACAAAAACTACAGTGACAAAAAAGAGGTCAGCCCTCTTGGAAATTAAATTTTGCCTAGCAAGAATTTGTAATTACAAATGCACGAGAGAGTTCTTCGAGACATTTGAGAGTGGCGCCAGGAAGGGTGATGGAGAAAGTAGGTTATAAATGGCCTTTGTCAAGCAGCAGAAAGGTTATAAAACTGCTACATTTTGTGCTTAAAAAGAAAAATCAATTTTCCAAGTGAGTGAAGTGCTGTACATATTAATATGGGCTCAGATGAGGCCCTGCTTGTCTCTGAACATCCATGGTCAGACTTGAAGGCATGGGGGCACAGGGCTGTCTGCAGCCGTGTGCTTGCCCTAGGGGCTTGGCTGGGTCTTTGTGTGGGGACTCATGGAGACACATACTAGAAGGGCGGGCTGCCCTTCTCACCAGGAAACAGGAGCTACGTGGGACAGATCCTTCCACCCTCACTGATTCCCTGCCACTTTCCTTCTTTAAAAGAGTGCTCACTATAACCTAGGTATTAGATCGAAGCACTTTATTATTTTTACTTATTTAATCCTTTAGTAAACATACAAGGTAGTGCGGGAGGCTGGTAATGGTACCCAAAGATATACACTGCACTAAGCCCTTGAACCTGGAGACTGTGAGTACTACCTTGGATGGTAAAGCTTTTGCAGCTGTGATTAAGTTACAGCTCTCAAGCAGACTGTATTGGATTTTCAAGGTTGGTCTAAATGCCATCACAGATGTCCTTATAAGAGAGAGGCAGAGAGAAACTGCACACAAGGAAGAGAAAGCCATGTGGAGGGGGAGCAGAGACTGGAGCGCTGTGTTCACAAGCTAATGATGGCTTCAAGAGGCAAGGCACAGACTCTCCTGGATGCCTCCAGAGGGAGCAGGACCCTGACAACAGCCTGCGTTCAGACTTCTGGCCTGCAGAACTGGAAGAGGACAAATGTCTACCATCTTTTTTTAAAAGATTTATTTATTATGTACTTGAAAGGCAGTTACACACAGAAAGAGGGAGAAACTGAGAAAGAGAGATCTTTCGTCAACTGGTTCACTCCCCAAATGTCCCCATTGGCTGCAGCTGGGCCAGGAAAAAACCAGGAACCAGGCACACCATCTGGGTCTCCCAAGTGGGTGGCAGGGACTCAAGAACTTGGACCATTTTCCATTGCCTTCCCTGGCACATTAGCAGGCAGTTGGGTCAGAATTGTGCACCCAGAACTCAAACCAGCATTGCATGCAGAGGCTTAACTCACTGTGTCACAACAGAGGCCTCAATGTCTATTGTCTTAAGATCCCAGGTTGTGGTAATGTGTTAACAGCAGTTAGAAGCATTGCTATAAGTGGGTCCTATTATTATTCCCAATTTACAGATAAAGAAACTGAGGCGAAGATTACATAGGCTTCTCAGGCTTTATGACTGCACTTCTTCACGGCCTCTTAGGCAAGTCATGGATTGATGATGGCTATCCAGTCCCAGGGAGTTGGAGTAAGGAAGTGCTTAGAGATGACCTAACCTCCCGAGAACAGAGGCTAGAATAGTGAAGCGAGTGGCAGCCACAGCGCCAGAGCTCCCTAAGGCTAGCGTGATGCTCTCTGCTCACCATGCTCACTTCTGTTTAGGTTAAAGCATCTTCCAGCTCATGACAATTTCCAGATCCTTTAGTCTCTTACCGCAAGATTATTTCACAGATAGTAAACCAATGATCATAAATGTGAAGGAGTTTGCTTAATGTCACACAGCAAATTAAGGCAGAGCTAGAATTAAGCCTGTATTTGATAAAAGAACAGGAAAGCAGCACTGAGTATATGAAGGAGGTTTACCAGTTGGCCCCCTCTAACCCTGCCTTCATTTCTCAGGGGCTTTGTGCCCTGTGTCCTTGGGGCACATGAGATCTAGCATTGTCATCCACTGAGATCACCTGTGTATTATTGCAATTACTTCATTGCATATCATTTTTCTCTTCTGCCCAAATGTAAATATTTCAATAGTGTTGGCCATGTATGACTAAGGGCTCAGCTTTATCCCATATTTGAATAGCATCTAGCACACAGGAGGTCCTTCTATTTGTTGAATGAACCACCAACAGGAGGTTTGTGTGGCACGTCTGTGTATTAAATGTGGGACTGAATCCAACTGCCACTTCTAAGCTGTATCAGTGATGAAACTCTCCTGTCTTCATGTGATTACTGTGGGAAGGTAAACAGGGGGCCAGATTCAGCAGTGGACTGAGCCACTGCTTGCAAAGATGGCATCCCATAGCAAGTGCCGTTTCAAGTCTTGGCTGCTCTGCTTCCAATGAGGTCCTCTGCTACTGCACCTGGGGAGGCCGTGAAAGATGGCCCAAGTGTTTAGGCCCCTACGCCTCACGTGGGAGACCCAGATGTAGTTGCTGGCTTTCACCTGACTTAGCCCCTGTTGTTTTGGCCAGTTGGAGAGTGAATTCGCAGATGAAATAGCTGTACTTCTCTCTGTGTCTCTTCATCTCTGTCATACTGCCTTTCATATAAATAAATGATTGCTGCTCAAGCCGACTTGCCCCAAAGGGTAAAGTTAGAAACATACCAGGGGATTCCAATTCAATCCCATCAGGGTCGCATGTACCAATGCCATCTCACTAGTCCCAGTGATCAATTTCTGTTCACAATTGATCATAATGAAAGGACTAAGAGTAAAGGGATCACATAAACATGACTAGTGTCTGCAAATACTAACTGATAGAATAAAAAAGGGAGAGAACAATCCAACATGGGAAGTGAGATACACAGCAGACTCATAGAATGATGGATGTCCTAAACAGCACTCTGGCCTCAGAATCAGCCCTTAAGGCATGTGGATCCAGCTGAAAAGCCCATGAGAGTATTTCAGGCATAGAAAGCCAAGACACTCTGGCAAAAAAAAAAAAAAAAATGACTTAAATGAAAGATCTCCACGAGTGAGATCCCAGTGGAAAGAACAGGTCATCAAAGAAGGAGGTACCTTTCTCTGAAGGGAGGAGAGAACTTCCACTTTGACTATGACCATGTCTAAATATGATCAGAGTCGGTGAACTCAAAAGGCTTCCATAGCCTTGGCAACTCCTGACACGAGCCTGGGGTGATTACTGATGCCATAAACAAGAGTATCAATTTGTTAAGTCAACAACAGGAGTCACTGTGCACTTACTCCTCATGTAGGATCTCTGTCCTTAATGTGCTGTACATTGTGATTTAATGCTATAACTAGTACTCAAACAGTATTGTTCAGTTTGTGTTTCTATGTGGGTGCAAACTGTTGAAAGCTTTACTTAATATATGCTAAACTGATCTTCTGTATATAAAGAGAATTGAAAATTAATCTTGATATGAATGGAAGGGGAGAGGGAGCGGGAAAGGGGAGGGTTGTGGGTGGGAGGGACGTTATGGGGGGGAAGCCATTGTAATCCATAAGCTGTACTTTGGAAATTTATATTCATTAAATAAAAGTTAAAAAATAAATAAATAAATAACTGCATCTTTAAGAGCAAGAGAGAGCTACAGGGTACATAGAATGGCAGCTGACAACTTGACTGCAACCTTGTGATGGCCAGAACCACACAGCTAAGCCACTCCAGAATCTCTGATACTCAAAAACTGCAGTGTATAAGTAAATACATTTTGTTAAGCTTCTCAATTGTGGGATCATTTGTTATGCAGCAATAGGTAACTTATACAGTGAGACAAATGCATCAAGTGCTTTGCAAAATGATCAGCCATTGATAGCTGAGTTATGGCTATTTTAGGGAGCTTAGCATCTAGGTTGAGAGGCAAGAAATAATATATCTACTGAACAATGAATTCTAGAATAAAAAGTATGAAATAATTTGGTTGAGAAAATAAAAAACTCTGACCATGTGAGTGGCTAGAGAATACTGAACCAGAGAAGCCCTAAAGAAGCCCTATTTCCTGCTGGGGAAGATGTGAGTAGAGCAGAAGAGACACATCCAGGGCACTGAAAGAAGGAAGGCCAGAATTTCCCAGGCCAGCATTCACTACCGAGTGACCTTGGACAAGTCCTTGGAGCTATGTGGGATCTAGGTTCCTTTCTCTAAATGAGGGAAGCAGCTTGGGTACGAGACGACGGGGATGAAGTCAGCCTGAATTCTAGAGCCTCGGGCTCCTCATCTGTAAAATGAACAATGCATCTCTCAAGAGGCACTTCTGGAGACTATCAGAAAACACACTTAGCGTGTCTGGCTCCAGACGTGACACATAAAAGCCTCTCAATGACTGGAGGATAAATGAATGGATAAAATAAATGATAAATGGAATAATCCAACTCCTACAAAAGAAAACCTAGCTAAAACTGTCAAATTATTTTTCTTTCCTTGTCAAAGTTCTTTATTCGATCAGTTAACAAATATTTACTGAACACTAATCAGTGCCAAATAAATGTTTTAGGTGATGAAAATGTAGTAGCAAACAAGAGAGACAACATCCTGCTCTCACAGGGAAAAATGAAATGATTATATCATACAGAGAAAGAGTGCTGTCAAGAAAGAAAAAAAAGCATAAAAGAACTTAAAAAATTAGTAGGGATGTGGTAAAGGAAGCATAAATTTAGCCTAGAAATTCAGCAAACTTTTATTTTATTCTCCTATTTCAAAGAATGTTTGGCTATTCTAGTTCCTTTGCTTTCTAGGTAAATGTTAAAAATATATTGTCCAAGGCCGGCGCCGCAGCTCACTAAGCTAATCCTCCGCCTTGCGGTGCTGGCACCCCAGGTTCTAGTCCCGGTCAGGGCGCCGGATTCTGTCCCAGTTGCCCCTCTTCCAGGCCGGCTCTCTGCTGTGGCCAGGGAGTGCAGTGGAGGATGGCCCAAGTGCTTGGGCCCTGCACCCCATGGGAGACCAGGATAAGCACCTGGCTCCTGCCATCGGATCAGCACGGTGCGCCGGCTGCAGCGCGCCGGCAGTGGCGGCCATTGGAGGGTGAACCAACGGCAAAGGAAGACCTTTCTCTCTGTCTCTTCTCTCACTGTCCACTCTGCCTGTCAAAAAATACAAAAAAATTATTGTCCATATCTATAAAAATATGCTGAGGATATGATAGGAATTATATTAAACTTTGTATCAGTTTAGAGAGTATGGGCATCTTTATGTGTATCTTCCAATTTACGAATATAATGTCTTTCTATTTACTTAGATCTTCTTTGATTTCATTCATTTCATACTTTTAAACAAGTTATGTCCCAGGCACATTTTTCCAAATTTCCTTATAAGTATTTCAGAAGATTTTAGGGTTGCAAGTCATGTTGCATTAAAAAAAAAAAAAAATCAGGCTGGCACTGCAGCTCACTTGGCTAATCCTCCGCCTGTGGCGCCGGCACCCCGGGTTCTAGTCCTGGTCAGGGCGCCGGATTCTGTCCCGGTTGCTCCTCTTCCAATCCAGCTCTGTGCTGTGGCCTGGGAGGACAGCGGAGGATGGCCCATGTGCTTGGGTCCCTGCACCCACATGGGAGACTGGGAGGAAGTACCGGGCTCCTGGCTTCGGATCGGTGCAGCGCCGGCCATAATGGCCATTAGGGGAGTGAATCAACGGAAGGAAGACCTTTCTCTCTGTCTCTCTCTCTCTCTCTCACTGTCTAACTCTGCCTGTCAAAAATTAAAATAAAATAAATAAAATAAAATAAATAAAATCGGTATCCACATATTCATTGCTAGCATATAGGAATGAAATCAATATTCTTGTATCCTGAGACCTTGCTGAACTTATTCATTCTTGTAAGTTTTTTTTTTTTTTTGGTATATTTCTTGGAACTTTTACCATAGACAGTTAGGAGATATCCGTTCTTTTCCCTTTAATCATTTATAATAGCCTTTTTTTTTTTCCAGGCAGAGTTAGACAGTGAGAGAGAGAAAGACAGAGAGAGAGTTATAGACAGTGAGAAAGAGAGAGACACAGAGAGAAAGGTCTTCCTTTTCCATTGGTTCATCCCCCAAATGGCCGCTGGAGCCAGGTGCTTCCTCCTGGTCTCCCATGTGAGTGCAGGGCCCAAGCACTTGGGCCATCCTCCACTGCCTTCCCGGGCCACAGCAGAGAGCTGGACTGGAAGAGGAGCAACCAGGACTAGTACCCGGCGCCCCAACTGGGACTAGAACCTTGGATGCCGGCACCACAGGCAGAGGATTAGCTAAGTGAGCCACGGCGCCGACCTATAATAGTCTTAATTACTCCTGTAAATACATCTGAAATCACATAAGAAAATGTTATTCCTTATTTCGCCTCAGCCATCAAATACAAGACAGAAACTTTAAGAGGTAAAGGAAGTTGTATAGCATGTACCTCTATTTTTTCTATGTTCTTTCTTCCTTCCTAGTATTCCAAGAGTCCTTCCTCTATCACTTCCTTAGAGAACTGCCTTTAGTCATTTCTGTACAAAAAGTCTTCTGGCAACAAATTCTCTTAAGTTTCCCATCATCTGAGAATGTCTTGATTTCCCTTTCATTCCTAAAGTGTATTTTCACTGAAAATAGGATTTTGAGCTGACAGTTCTGTTGTATTCAGAGTTTGCAATATATGCCATTTCCTCATGGCCTCTCTGGTTTCTCATGAAAATTCCAGTGCCACTAAAGTTGTTTCTGGATAGAATGTAATTCTCTCTCTCTACTTTTAAGAATTTTCTTCTTGAAAACTAAAAAATTTTTCAGAAATTTGGCTAAGTGGTTTTGGTGCAGATTTCCTTGTGGGGTTTATTCCAGTTCTTAAAATTCTAGGTTTTGGTGCTTTTTTGAGTCAAATTAGAGATATTTTTAGTCACTATTTGAGTGTTTTTAAGTCTCATTCTCTTATCTTGTTCTGTGATTCCAATGGGAATGTATTAGATCATTTCTTACAGTCCTACAAGCCCTTGAGGCTGTGTTTATCTTATTTCTCAGTCTATTTTCTCTCTGATGTTCAAAGTATGTAAATTCTATTGTCTTATCTTTAAGTTCACATCCTTTCTCCTCTTCACTTCTTTGTCGAGTCTATATACTGATCTTGTAAAAAATCATTTGAGAGGGAGAGAGGGAAAGAGGGAGAGACAGAGACACTGACTTCCCACTTCCCATCTGCTGGTTCATGGCACAAATGCTTGGGGAGTCAAAACTGGGACCTGGCAACTCAATCAAGTCCTCCCAGATAGATGGCAGCAACCAAACTCCTTGAGCTATCACTCCTATCTCCCAGAGTTCACATTAGCAGGAAACTAGAATAAGAACTAGAGCTTAGAGTCACAGCAAGGCACTCTGATGTGGGATACAGGCATCTTAACCAGCATCCTAAACTAGGCCAAATGCATGCTGCTTCTTCTTTTTTTTTTTATAAGATTTATTTATTTATTTGAAAGGCACAGCTATAGAGAGGCAGAGGCAGAGGCAGAGAGAGAGAGGTCTTCCATCCTCTGGTTCACTCTCCAGATGGCCGCAACAGCCAGAGCTGAGCCAATCCAAAGTCATGAGCCAGGAGTTTCTTCCAGGTCTCCCACACACATACAGGGGACCAAGGACTTGAGCCATCTTCTACTGCCCTCCCAGGCCATAGCAGAGAGCTGGACTGGATGTGGAACAGCTGGGATTCGAACCAGCACCCATATGGGATGCCAATACTGCAGGCAGCAGCTTTATCCACTGCGCCACAATATTGGCCCCCCCAAATGCCTACTTCTACATGCTGATTTTTAAATTGAATTAATTGTATTTATTAGTTCTAAGATTTCCATTTGGTTGTCCATTATAGCTTCTATTTCTTTGTTGAGTCTACATTTCTTTTCTACATTAGTTTCCTTTTTTTTTAAAAAAAAAAAAGATTTATTTATTTATTTGAAAGAGTTACAGAGAGGCAGATGCACAGGTAGAGAGAAAGAGAAAGGAAGAGAGAGAGAGACGACAGAGACAGAGAGAGAGAGGTCTCCCTTCCGCTGGTACACTCCCCAGATGGCCACAACAGCTGAAGCTGCCCTGATCCAAAGCCAAGAGCCAGGAGCTTCCTCTGGGTCTTCCATGTGAGTGCAGGGGCCCAAGCACTTGGGCCATCTTCTACTGCTTTCCCAGGCCATAGCAGAGAGTTGGATCAGAAGTGGAGCAGCCAGGACTCAAACCAGCGCCCATATGGGATGCCAGTGCTGTAGGCAGCAGCTTTACCCACTATGCCACAGCGCCGGCCCCTCTGTTAAATGTTTTAGTGAGATAATTCTAAAATCTTCATCATCTTGCTGCCGAGCATCGGTTCATTGTCTTTTCATTCCAGTTGAGATCATTCTGGCTATCATGTTATGAGTGATTCTCAGTGGAAATCTGGACATTTTCAGCATTATACAAGCATTATGTTATTGGGTTTTAGTTCTGGATTTCATTCAATTTTTCTGGCTTTCTTTGATGCTGATCTAATAGGAGAAGGTGGTAGGAGCACTGATAAGGGATCATAGAAGGCAAGGTTCCTCACTTGTCACCCACTGACAATTAAGATTGAAGGTCTTGCTGGTGAGAGGTAAGGATCTGACTCCCCATTAGGACTCCACTGATACCTTTCTGGATGGGACTGGTAGATATGCCTAGTCACTCTTCCTTGCTTGGATCCACTAATACCACACTGGGTTAGTTACTGCTGTCATTGGGTTAGTTACTGTTAGTTATTGGGTTAGTTTCTGCTAGTCTTCCTCTGATAACACTATAAGTTAGCAATAGAAGTCCACACTGTTTATGTGGTCTCCACTGACATGGGATGGACCAGGAGGTGGAGATGCAAATTATGATTCCCCACTTGACTTTTGCTGTTATAGATTTGGTGTGTCCAAATTTTTTCTTTTTCTTCTTAGGTATTTGGACTGGAGTAGAGCAATTATTTCCTTAATACATAATTTATTTATTTGAAAGAGTGGCACACATACCAAGAGAGATAGAGAGGGAGAGAGAAGAAGGAGAGGGAGAGGGAGAAGGAGAAGGAGAGGGGGAGAGGGAGGGGGAGGGAGGGATGGAGGGAGCGAGGGAGGGAGAGAGAGAGATTCCTTTTGCTGCTTCACTCTCCAAATGACTTCAATAGCAGGGAGTGGGACATGCCAAAGCCAGGAGTCAGGAACTCCATCAGGATTTCCTACATAGGTGGCAGGAACCCAATTACTCAGGCAATTTATGTACTGCCTCCAAGGCACATGAGCAAAGAGCTGGATCTCAATTGGAAACTCAGAGTTCTCAAGACTCAAACCAGAAACTATGATGTGGGATGCAGACAACCCATGAAGGGACTGAACCTGCTTTACCATGAGGCCAGTCTCAAGAGAAATTATTTCTTTTATTTGAAAGATTTATTTATTGTATTTGAAAGTCAGAGTTACACAGAGAGAGAAGGAGAGACAGAGAGAAAGAGAGGTCTTCCACCCGCTGGTTCACTACCCAATTGGCTGCAACAGCCAGAGCTGCACTGATCAAAAGCCAGGAGTCAGGAGCTTCCTTTGGGTCTCCCACGCAGGTACAGGGGCCCAGGCACTTGGGCCATCTTCTATTTCCTTCCCAGGCCATAGCAGAGAGCTGGATCGGAAGTAGAGCAGCTAGGACTCAAACTGGCGCTCATATGGGATACTGGCACTGCAGGCAGTGGCTTTACCTGCTATGCCACAGCACTGGCCCCAAGAATTATTTCTAACAATCTTCTTGGTGGACTACTCTTTTACTGTTACTTTGGCTAGAGAGAGCAGCATTTGGAAGTTTTTTATGTGCCTACTGATGTATCTAAACTCCTTTAGTTCTCAGCCTGGAACATCCAAGTCAAAAATAAAACTCAAGAAACTGACCACCAAGTGTTTCCTTGAGTCCCAAAGCCCCTAGCTGTTCTGCCTCCTCTCCACCTTTCACTCCTTTGTTTGTTTATATACGAGAACACTTCAAAAAGCTCATGGAAAAATGGAATTAAAGTGAACGAAAGTTTGCAATCTATGACTTTTTTTTTCATAATATGCCTTTCGCATGAACTTTTTTGAAGACCCCTCATAAAATACATAAAGTTTTAGCTGTATTTATTTGGAGTAATTTGAGTATAGACACCTCTCCTACAGCTTGTCTTTCCACAGTCCTAAGGCTAAGAACTGCATTTACATTTCTTTAAAAAACAAAGAACATGAGACAAGGAAAAGACCATATGTGACCTGCAAAGCCTAAAATATATGCTATACAGACCCTTAAACAGAAGAGTTGCTAAACCATGACTTCAACCACGGGAAGACAGCTAGATTTTATTCTAAGCGCAATTGGAAGGCATTGGAGGGTTGTCCACAGAGGAATGAAGTGATTTGATTTGCTGCTTTGAAGAGATTACTGAAGTTAGTAAATTCAATTATCTCTAAATACTTTCTTAGAGCTCACAAAAGGAGCCTTGGGAAGCTGGCTCTGCGGGACTGGGAGCACACACAGAAAGTGGGGCAAGTCCCTCTAACAATGACCCCACCCACTAGAGGGCTGCTCCTTCCAATTGAAACTTTACAGTAGGTAGGAGAGCAGCTGGAGTCTGCCGCAGGTCAGCTGGGCTGCACCGCCTCTCAGCCCTCGTTCTGCTCCATTTCAGATGAGGTTCCACAGGACAACTCTGCCTGGGTCTCTGAGCCAGGCTTTGAAGGTCTAGGGGTGGAAGACAGGAAGATACCCAGGAGATTCCCAGCTGTTTGCACCACAGGGTGGCTCCGCCCTGCTTCCCAGCCTTCCTCCTCCACCTCCTGAGCTTGCTCTTGCTGCTTTCCAGTCCAATCTTTCATCATCACGGAGTCATTTGTTTCTGTTTGTAATTATGCATTCTAATGTTCATTAGTTATGGAATGCAAATTGCTCCAAGTGCAACATTTGTAATAAACTGTTCCACCATCCCACCCCCAGGTCTAGAAGGTGGACCAGCTGTTCTGAGTAGGAGAAGGAAAACAACCAATGTGCAAAAGTGAATCACACAGTAAAGAAGACTGGGGTATTTCCTGCTGGTGCCACAGAGGAGCTCCATCTTTCTAGGGCTCTGAGAGGCTGCAGTGTGGCACCTTCATTCTTTTCTTTTTTTAAAAAATACTTTTAAATATTTATTTATTTATTTATTATTTGAAAGGCAGAGTTACAGACACAGAGAAACAGAGTTATCTTTTATTGGCTGGTTCACTCCTAAAATGGCCACAACAGCCGGAGCTGGGCCGCTCCAAAACCAGGAGCCAGAAGCTTCCTCCAGGTCTCCCATGTGGGTACAGGGGCCAAGGACTTGGGCCATCTTCCACTGCCTCCCCAGGTGTATCAGCAAGGAGCTGGATAGGAAGTGGAGCAGCCAGGACTCAAACCTGCACCCATATGGGATGCTGGCACTGCAGGCAGCGGCTTTATCCACTATGCCACAGCGCTGCACCCTCTTCTATCTTTTCTACAACTTTGTGCCTGAGAGGCAAAGTAGGGTAAGAGAAGGGGCTCTAGCCTTGGACCCCACTGCCATTGGCTATGTCTCCTCAAGCTCTGACTATGCTAAGCCTCAGTTACTTCATCTGGGAGCCAGTGTTGACAACAAAATTATACCACGACAGGTAGGGCAGGCAAGTGGCATGGTGGAAGCAATAGCCAGACCCCAGCATTCTTTTTGCTAAATGCATGCCGACGGCTCTCAGAGAGCTGAGTTTCAGTTCTGCCCAGCCAGTGTCTCTAGCTAGCTGAGTGGCTGCAGGACCTGGACAGCAGCATGACAGATTTTCTCGTGGCCACTTTGAAGATGAGGAAATACAAGTTCGGAGAAGTCAGGTGACGTCCCTGAGGTTCCACAGGGAGTGAAGGACAGGCTGAAGTCTGCGACTGAGAATTGGATATGATTTCCCTTGATCCACGTGCAGGGCGCTGGCCGGCAGGTCACAAGTTTTCGGCCACCCAGGGATTCTGATAACATTGTAGGAAAGGCCCTTGGAAGCATTATGAGGGCCTCGTGGTGGTTTGGGGATGGAGAGACTGCTCATAGCCCAGTCTTGGAAGTACAGATCAGACACACTATCTCGGGAAGCAGAGGGAGTGACAGAAGCAAGGAAGAAAATGAAATGGAGCTCTCTTGAACACCTCTCGGGTGCTGGATACTTTCCCATATGCTATCTTTTGATTCTCCAGAAACCTCAGAGGCACCTCTGCGATACACCCATTTTACTGATAAGGCTATTGAAGATGAGAAACTAAGGAAGGGTTGCTGAATTCTTCAGTAGTAACCAGCCCTTTGGGTGAGACTGAGCGGGCCTGAGTTGCCTGTCCCAAGCAAACTTATTTGAGGGCCCTGCTAGTCCTCAATCCCTATCCCCTCTCCCCACTCAGCCTCAATCTGTCAACACCACCAGCTAGCCTGCCTATTAATGCCCACATTGATTCGGACAACCGGGCCAGTCAGGAGCCCATAATTACTGGGAGTTTTAATCAACTCACGCCAATTCAGCTGCCGCTCAATAGTATCGGGCTTTCCTGCTGACAAGGAGGGAAGGGGCGGGGACACAAAAATGGATTACAGGGATCAACAGTCCTGAGAATGTAGGACAGTGGCTGCAGGCACCACAGGGATACCCTGAATATAGCAGAGCCTGTTCCCAGCTCCTAGGAGGGTTACTGAGCATAGAGCCAAAACACCATCCTGCCTCCCCTCTCCCTCCACCTGGGTCTGGAAACCACTGACTGGTGTCTGTTCTCTGCAGGGTCCAACCTCAGTCCCTTTGTCCACACTCTGCTCTCAGCCAAGCTGCTGTCCTCTTCCCTAAAACTCCTATATAGCCTAGATTCTGTTTATGGCTCCACTGGCCCCTCTTTGTGGAGCTCTTCCAGACCTCAAAAAGCAGGAAAATGCTGAGAAGACAGGAAGAAATGAAGTCTGATTCAGACACTGCCACTTCCTAGCTGTGTGACTTTAGGAAAGTCATCACACCTCTCTGATCTGCATTTTCCCATCTTGAAATAGACTTGAAAATAAGTAGCTGCTCCAGGGGTTTCTGGGAACCCCCAGCGTATTACAGACAAGAAAGCCTTGGCGGAAGTCCCTCCTCCCTTCTGATGCCCTTGCCAGAAAAACTAATTCTTCCTCCTCTCCCATGGTAATTATTCTTCTTTTAGCACAAGCTATGTCCTCCCGGGTGGGATGGTTTCTGGTTCATGGTCTGTAACCCCACAAGCCCATGGCTATTTGAGGAGAAGGAGTATAATACACACAGCTTCTGCCCTCATCCCTGGAGGCAATCCTGTGAACAAGGCAAGTATGGCCTTTGGGGTGGTCAGATAGGCCTGGCCTGGGATGTCACTGGGCTTTGCCACTTACTGGGTGTGTAATGTGTGCAATGTTAGTTACGTCATTAACACTTTGAGCCTCAACGTTTTCAATGTAAAATGAACCTAATTGTAATCACTCTGAATTGTTATGGAGGAAAACACACATTAAACATCCCTAGCATGGGTGCCTGGCACGTGGTCAAATCCCAATTGTTATAAAAGTTGGTATTGTGATTACTACTGCTCTTAATATTCAAAGCTTAGTAAATAATTTTGGGATGTAATAAAATTCCTGGTTGCATCGCTTAGTTTTGGCTTGTGTTCCAGTGAAATATCAACGGGCCATTCTTCCCGCACACCAGCCATCTGTGTGGCATTCAGTGCATACTTACTGAAGACACGAGAAAGGAAATTCAAATGTTTTTCAGGACAAACCGTGGGCCAGGCACTGCACTAGGTGTTTTTCTTACACTGTTTTGCCAAAGGTCCACAATGTTGTGAGCTTGCATTTAATGGCTGCATTTTTTCAGAACAAGGAAACTGAGGCTTTAAGACCAAAAATACCTTTCCCTTTTGGTGAGCTGTTGAGGAACAGAGCCCGGTGGAAATATGAAAGCTCCTAACCTCAAGAAGAGCTTAAGCCAACCAGAGGGACAGGGAAAATCCCAAATGAAATAAGTCATTGTTTAAGGTAGATAAACAAGAACTGTGCCCAACCACAGCAGTTCAATCAAATCAGCAGAGGACTTGAATAGACACTTCTCCAAAGAAGATATATACATGTAATACATGAAAAGAAAACCCAATATCTTTCATCATCTGGGAAATGCAAATCAAACCCACAATGAGATACCACCTCCCATCCACCAGGATGGCTATTATTGACCAAAAAAAAAAAAAAAACAACAACAACAACAAAAAATGGGGCTACGCTACAGCACAGCAGGTTAAATCACCATCTACAGTGCTGGCATCCCATATGGGCGCTGGTTTGAGTGCCAGCTGCTCTGCCTCCTATCCAGCTCCCTGCTAATGTGCCAGGGAAAGCAGTGTAAGATGACCCAAGTCCTTGGCCCCAGCATCCACGTGGGAGACCCAGACGAAGCTAATGGCTCCTGCTCTTGGACTGACCCATCTCCAGCCATTGTGGCTATTTGGGGAGTGAACCAACAGATGGAAGATATTCTCTCTCTCTCTCTCTCTCTCTCTCTCTCTCTCTCTCTTTCCCTCTCTCTCTGTGTAACTCTGACTTTCAAGTAAATAAAATAATCTATTTTTAAAAAGAAAATAATGTCATGGCAATGATTTGGAGAAATTGGAGCCCTTGTGAATTGTTACTAGGATTTCAAAATGGTGCAAAGGGAAAATAGTATGATGATTTCTCAAAAAATTTTAAAACAAAACATTGGGGATGCCATTTGAGATGTCTGCATGCCATACTAAAGTGTCCGTCTCTGCTTTGCATCCAGCTTCCTGCTAATGCACACTCTGGGAGGCAACAGGTGATGGCTCAAGTACTTGGGTTCCTACCACCCACATGGGCGATCCAGAGGCAGTTCCAGGCTCCTGGCTTCAGCCTGGCCCATCCTGAGTGTTGCAACTATTTTGGGAACGAACTGACACATGGAAGCTCTCTCTCTCTCATTCTGGCTTTCAAATACATAAAAATAAACTAAATAAACTTTTTAAAAATAAAACTATCATATGGCTAAGCAATCCCACCTCTGGCTATATATACAAAATAAATGAAAGCAAGGTCTTGAGGAGAGTTGTATACCCTTGTTCACAGCAGCAATAATTCAAAGTAGCCAAAAGATAGAAGCAACCCAAGTGCCCACTGATGAATGAATGCATAAACAAAATATGGTGCATTCATCTAATAGGATATTATTCAGTCTTAAAAATTCAGACAAATGATACACTATGAAAAAAAATTTGAAGGCATTATGCTAGGCCGGCGCCGAGGCTCAATAGGCTAATCCTCCGCCTGCGGCACCGGCACACCAGGTTCTAGTCCCGGTCGGGGCGCCGGATTCTGTCCCGGTTGCCCCTCTTCCAGTCCAGCTCTCTGCTGTGACCTGGGAAGGCAGTGGAGGATGGCCCAAGTCCTTGGGCCCTGCACCTGCATGGGAGACCAGGAGAAGCACCTGGCTCCTGGCTTCAGATCAGTGCGGTGTGCCAGTCACAGCGGCCATTGAGGGGTGAACCAATGGAAAAGGAAGACCTTTCTCTCTCTCTCTCACTGTCCACTCTGCCTGCCAAAAAAAAAAAAAAAAAGGACATTATGCTAGGCCACTCACAGAAAAGGCAAATATCATAGAACCCCACTTGCAAGTGGTACCAAGAGAGGTTGAATTCAAGGAGACGCAGTAAGTGGTGGTTGCCAGGGGCTAGGGGAAGGGAGCAGTTATTTAATGAATCTAGAGTTTCATTTTACAAGATTAGAAGAGTTATGAAGATTGGAGCACTGCAGTGTTAGTGCTACTTTTTTTTAAAGATTTATTTATTTTATTTGAAAATCAGGGTTATATATAGAGAAAAGAAGAGGTGGAGGGAAGGGGAGGAGAGAGAGAAAGAGAGAGAGAGGTCTTCCATCCTCTGTTCACTCCCCAATTGGCCACAATGGCTGGAGCTGTGCTGATCTGAAGCCAGGAGCCAGGAGCTTCTTCCGGGTCTCCCATGTGGGTACAGGGGCCTAAGGACTTGAGCCATCTTCTGCTGCTTTCCCAGGCCACGGCAGAGAGCTGGATCGAATGTGGAGTAACCAGGACTCAAATGGCGCCCACAAGGGCTGCTGGCACTGCAGACTGCAGCTTTACCTAGTGCACCACAGTGCTGCCCCACTGTGTTAATGCTCCTAACACTACTGAACCGCATTCTTAAAAGTGATTAAGGTGGTAAACTTCAAGTTATGCATAAACAAAATGAAAACATCAAAAATAATTTTTAAAAAACAAGTAGAAGGCATTATGGTTCCTGACCTCAAAGAGAAGCTGGACCAACTGGAAGCACCCAGTAAACTGGAGATGGAGATAAATCATCATCCAAAAGGCTTGCAATGAAGAAGAGTGCTGGAATGGCATTACATCACCACATGGCTGGGCTTGTTCACCGCCAGGTGTAGGAATTCATGACTGCCTGCCTTTCTCATCAGAGAAGCCCTGGGACATTAGGGAGACACAATTACCCGACCCTGCTGTGGGCTAGCCATTCCCTTCTCTGGCACTCATTGTCTGGAGCTGTGCAACGAGAAAAGTGGCAACAGTTCTCTCGGGGTCTTTCCAGCTGGGGCATCCAATGGTTCCTTGCAAGAGGGTGACTGGAATCCCAAGGGAGGTCAGGTGCTGGGGTGTGGCACAGGCAGGTGGAGAAGGGTGGGAGTGGCTTTAGAAAGTGATCTTGCTACCCTACAGCCCCTTCTACCTGCTAGTGGCACTCTCCAACCTCCTGCATCTCCCTCTGCACAGAGCTCCCGTAGTCTCTGCACCAAGTGGGTGTTTAGTTCGGTGAACACCTGTTCTAAGCTCAGTCTCCTCGGAGCCTTCTAGAGGCTCAGCCCTCAAGGAACATCCAGGCCAACAGGGAAAAAAAAAAAACAAGTAAGCATATTCTTATATTTTTAATTGGGAGAAATCAGAACCGTGGGCTGAGAGGGTGGGAAGGACAGGGAACTCTTTCCTGAGAAAATCTGCCAGGCATCCTGAAGAATGCTGATTCAATACCTGTCTAGTGATGGTAATAAATAGCCCGTGTATAACTCATTAATAATAATAATTGCTAACACTTAATAGTGCTTACCGTGTGCCAGGCACAGTTTCAATGTGCTCTGAATATTAACTCATCGTGTGGACGCCAGCCCGATTGTACAGCTAGAACTGATCTACTTGTTTTACAGAGGAGGAAATTGAGGCACTGACAGGTGAAGGCCACAGGTGAAGGAATGGCAGAACAGGGATATTGAGGCACAGGATGCTGCCTTTCACAGGTGCTGTAAGGTCTCCAAAGTGTTTTCCCACCCATTATATCATTCCCATCCAATGCTGTTAGGTAGGGAATTAGAAATCAGCCTGTGTGTACAAGAGGAAAACAAAGCATCTGCAGAAGCTCACCTTGGAAGCGGCCCAGGATTTTATACTTCAAAGTCCTGCCTGCACCCCAGTAACTTTACAGGTGGTCTCAGAATTCCCCCCAAGCTCCCCAGGAGAATCCTCTCTCCTCAACACCAAATGGGTTACCTGGCCTGATAATACTGAGCAATAAAACCTTTACCTCTTTCCCCCAAGGCTGGCACCCTAAGGAAGGCTCCTCTGCCCAGCACCAGGTGGGCCCCTAGTCTGATAGCACTGACCACCCTTGGGAAGAATTTCACTAATTCACTTTCAGCAAACCCTTTGTGGAGGAGGAGGAGGAAGGGGAGAGTGAGGGGGAAGAGGAAGAGGAGGAGGAGGAGGGAGGGGGAGGGGGAGGGGGGTAGGAGGAGGAGGAGGAGGAGAACTGGACCCATTTCCCTTATAAACCCCAGTCTGAATACAGACTGTGAGCTCAGAACTCAGCTCTCCACCAGGTGCATCCTCTCCATTTAACCATGTAACCTTGCTTTCCCAGTCTGAGTGACCTGGCACTCTCTCTGATTCTGTCCCATCCATTCTGACAGATGCTCTACCCCTATTAAACCTCACTACCTTGCTTACCACTGTCTCTGTCTCATGTCTAAATTCTTTCTTTTACTCCACCCATCTCTGCTAACAATGTGACTGCAAGATCAAGATTCAGTCCTGAGATGCAGGGATATAAGGGGGTGTTCCAAGATCATATAGGGAGCAGGTGTGGGGTGGAGCTGAGGTTCAGGTAGCAGTTTGCACCACTTCCAGGCTGTGCCACCAGGCTGTGGCAAGGCTCAGTGAGAAGCCCCCCTTTGCTGCTGAGGCAAGAACTCACCCTTTCTCACTGGGTCCTGGTTCTTTGCAGTTTAGGGGTGCTGGAAGGGAAACGGACACTCTTCTTGTGGTACTCACATTGCCGGGTGGTGTTATTTTATTCAATATTCCAAACCACTGGGGAAAGAGTGTACTTGAAGTTCACCACTCCCAGATGGGAAACTGAGGCTTGGAGAGAGGCAATGATTCACGTCAGGTCCACATGATAGAGGACAAATTTCTTTAGTTGTCAGAGGTCTCAGATCCTATTTCCTCTGTGAACGAACCAGATCCTGGGGAATTATGACAGGATATATACACTAGGGGTTGGCATTGTGGCAAAGTAGATTTAGCTGCCACCTGCAATGCCAGCATTCCCTATCAGTGCAAGTGTGAGTCCCTGCTGCTCCACTACCTATCCAACTCCCCGATAATGTACCTGGGGAAGTAGCAAAAATGGCTCAGGTACCTGGACCCCTGCCACCCATGTGGGAGACTCAGATGGAGTCTCGGGCTCTTTGCCTTGGTCAGGCCCAGCCCTGACTATTGAGGCCATTTGGGGAGTGAACAGCTTTCTCCCTGTCTCTCCCCTTCCCTCTATCACTCTCCCTTTTGACAAAATAGAATAAATCTTTGCAGAACAAGACACAAATGCTACAGTCCCATGAGCAAGGGAGTACCTAAGGAAAATTGCTCTGTATGACCCAGTCTGAGCACTGAAGTTCCCATTCTAAACAATTAACTCATTCCTTCCTCACAGCAATGCTAGGGGGTAAATATCATTATCACACCCACTTAACAGATGAGAATTTGGAGACAGTTTTATCCACTTGCACAAGGTCACACAGCCAGCGAGCAGCAGAGCCATGAGACTCTTAGCTGTTCATCCAGGCTTCTTCACAAAGCAACCATATAAAATAATGGGGGAAAAAAAAGAAACCCAATGTCTCCTATGACAGTCTCACAACACAAGCAGCACAGAGCACGCCTGTGACCTCTGAGCCCCTAGAATTCTGTGGGGATTTCTCTTCATCAGCACCTAACCCTCTGGTGGAGTCTTGAGCAAACATTACCTGGGCGTCCTCTAACTCAGTTCTGACCCCGTGGACCTGCAGACAGCATCAGATCCCACAGGTGGAGCCTTCAGTATCACCAAAATGCCTCCGCCTGTGGGGCCAAGTGCCAGCCCCTGATTGTTTTCCCTCTGCTTCTGACCGACCGGCTATAAATCAAGGTTGCTGAGACCCCATCCTTGGGTTCAAATTATTTGCTACCACAGCTAGCAGAACTCAAGGTGACACTTCAGTTCACTGGTGCATGATAAAGGAGACACCATGAATACCGGATGGATGAGATGCACTCAGAAAGGTTTGTGAGAAGGGTGCAGATCTGCAAGACCTTCTCTTAGTGAGCCACCTTCACAGGACTTCCATGTGTTCAGCTATCCAGAAACTCCTTGAACCCGGTCCTTTGGAGATTTTATGGAACCTTCATTAGGTAAGCATGGCTGACTAAATCATTAGCTACTGAAAGTCAGCATACGCTTCATCCTCAAACACCAGCCCACAACCCTAAGGTTGAATATGAGGCAGAAAAGTAGAAAATGTCTCTACCCTGTCATCCTGCTTTGGTCTCTCCTGTGAGCAGGCTCCTCCTGCCAACCAGAGGCCAATTCATTAACACACCCAAAACTCCCACAACTGTGGGGTTCCATGGGTTTTAGGAGTATGTCAGAAAGGGGGGCAAACAGTAAGTACTATATATACCACCAGTACTACAGGTAGGTACTGTTAGTTTACCTGTTATAAATACACATACACACATTTTCACTTGGAGAGTAGGACACAAAGGGTTTAAAGCAACTTCTGATATGACCAAGACAGTGGTAGAGCCAGAATATGAACCCAGACAGCTTAACTCTTTAATCTACTATAGTACCTGGCTCTGAGCTACTCATTCAGGGGTCAGGGCCAGGCCATCATTTGGGCTTACTGGAGATAAGAGCTTTTTCATGCCTGCTGGATTTAACTGGCTGTTTTCCCTCCCCCATCCTTTGTAACCAAAAACTCAATTTGCAGCTCGAGGCTGTGTCCTCACACCGCACCTTCTCATTGATCACCCAGACTCTGAGTGAGAAATGATTTTATAAGCTCATTGGCTTTGAAAAGCATAGAGCAGCAGCCATCGAGCATATGCTTCTGTGGGTATATATTTATTCAGCTTATGTTGAGTGTAATTTTGGATGGTTTGCATATTTTATTTTTTGTCGCAGAGAGCAATTTAAAAGAAAGAAGATAAAAAAAACTGGACCTAAATGGAGACAGATGCCATGTATGTTAGACCCTCAAGGGGCTGGGAAGGATAAGGTTCCCTAAGCTCAGTGCTCTAGGACTGGAGGCAAGTGGAAGGAAAATCTTTTTGTAAGCATTAAGAATTGAGTGTCAGCTCTGATACCCATGGCAAGGCACCTTCCACCCAAGTTACCAGGCTGGGCACTTCATTTTTATTTCCAGGACTTCTTCAATAATGTATCTAATTTGTCCTCTAGGTACTATTTTCTAGATCTAAAATCCTGACCAGGCCGTAGGCCAAGTGCATACCATTGCACGTAACTCTCCCTGAATCCCCATGTCGAGATGCTGCCATACAAATGAGAACACTGACACTTCTTAGCTGCATGCCACCAACGAGTGCAATAGGAATTTGTATGCGAGGAAGCTGGACTCCAGAACCAGTGCTCTCCATGTCTCCATCAATCGAGTGCTCACTGGAGCCCTCGGAGTGGAGTTCTGATACCAATGCTGTTAGCTCCTATTTCAGTTGACAATGGGCAAGTCACTTCTCTTCCAAGCTGGCTTCTGCGCTCACAGAGCAGAGAGCTGTGGTACCATTTTGTCGGGATGCTGTGAAGGGTTCAGAGCTCCACGGTTACACTTAAAAGTCACTGGAGACATTTGTTCTCTTTCTCTATTCCACCCCCTGCCTCAAAGGTTCTCCCCTCACCCAGGATGAGCTCAAGATGTAACATTTTAAAACAAGTCTTAGAGAAAGCCTGTAAGGTTTGGGACCAGCTGGAGGGGAAAAAAATGCGCTTACAGGCGCCAAAGATTCAAAGACAGAGAAGCGGCAGCTCAAATGAACGTCTACATTGGAAGAACTGATTGTGAAAGGTTTAAGTGCTTCGTGCCGATGGGCAAAAAATAGGATCCATGTGTGGCCACATAGTAGGACACAAAGCATCATTTTCTGGCTGTGGAAACAAACGAGGACCTCTTTGCTGGCCACAGCACACTTCACCTTTACAACCTCAGGACCCAGGAGAAGGGTTCAACACATAGTAGGCATGAATGGAACTTTGGGCTGATAACCAATTTTTTTTTTTCAATCAAATGAAATCCCTTACTTGGTGAGATGTGCTACAAGGTGGAAAAGAACTCTACACTTAGGTAGGAAAAGATAAGGGGCATGATTAGCATAAAAGTCGGCATCATGTCTACTTCTATCCGGGATTGAGGGGTTACAGTGGGGAAACAGAGGCCTGGTGGGTGTACAGGAGAAAGGGTTACTGGAATGTGACATTCTAATTCTTGACTAGGGAGATGGTTAATTAGTACAGATGAAACTGTAAACAATATTCTATATATTTCTCTATATACGCTTTACATTAAAGAATAAAATTGCTAACTATATATCATACAGAAAAAAACTACTAAAAAGAAATATCAAAATGTTATTGGTAGTTATTGAAGCTGACAGTGACTTATTCTTCTCTGTATATATTCTAAACATTCTTGTTATGTGTATATAATGATTCTATAATTTTAAGAAAATAAATTTTTAGTTGAAAACCTTCATTACCTACAAAAGGCAAAAATAAAAACATAAAGGTTGTTCCCACTACTGCTGCCCGAAACGTCCCCATATGGAGAATGCTGTCTTTTTCCTAAGGATTACCGCATGGAAGAACAGCTCTTCAGGGAAGGTTGAAGGGCTCCATGTCCACTGACTCTCTTGTCAGTCAATCTTCAGTGACTCCCTTCTATGCACTCACAGCATGTGCACCTATGTGCATACATGTTTGCACCAACTGTGAAACTTAAGGACTCGTAGGAGGAAGAAAGAGGACCCACAGAGAATCAAGTGCAACTCTGAAACTATAGAAAAGGTAAGGAGCTAAGGATGAGAAACAAACAGTGACATTTGAGGAACTGCCATTTTGTCACATAAGTCTATATCAGTCCTATTATAATAGGCTACTAAAATCATTCTTTCCTTTCAATGATGGTGAAGATTGCTGAAAACCAAAGAAAGCCAGAAAAGGATACCCATGTTCTTCCCTGCCTCAAAGGAACAGATCTTGGGAAAGCAGGTCATGAAACAGGCCCTTACTTATGCCTGGCTCATCTCAGTGGGACCAGTCACCATATTGCAGGTGTAGTGAGAATTCTGTTTATACACAGGACACAAGAGGCTTAGATGCATTCAGCAATTTGCCCAATATCACACAGCTTCCCAGCAACAGGGATTGGATTATTTGAGTCTGACTCTGTGTCATGACTAAGTCTACCCTCCCCATTGGACCAGAATTCTGACTGATTCTGACTGGCCACTTCCCTCTAGGCACATATTTCAACCTGCTCTGTAAGGAGAAAGGCTGGTGAGTGTTTGACAAAACCTTCACATTGCTACCTCAAGGCAAAGGGATTTGGAAATATCTAGGCTGGTGGGAAAACACATTTTCAGGCAGGAGTCAGGGAGAAGAAGCTGGAGAATATAGGGAAAAATGATCATTTTTGTTATTTATTAATAATCATGATGATTCCAACTCCAATTCACTTATCCCCAAGACCCATGATGAAGATACAAGAAGGAAGTGTCCTGGGTGAAGAGAGTTCCATATAGGGCATGGCTCTGCTTTCTGTGGCCTCAATTTGATCATCTTAATTTTGACACAAGAAACAACAACAGCAATACAATACACACACACACACACAGTTAAGATCCAGCTGGGGAGCCAGTTGTATTCAAGAGGAGAAACATCAGCAGGAATTTGGCACAACAGTCAAGCCACTGGTTTGGATGTCTGCACGCCATATCTGAGTGCTTGGGTTTGAATTTCACCTTCACTCTCAACTCCAGCTTCTTGCTAATGTGCACCTGGGGCGGGACAGGAAGTGATGGATCAAGTGCTCATGTCTCTGCCACCCACATAGGAGATCCAGACTGAGTTTTCAGCACTTGGCTTCAGCCTGGTTCAGCCCTTACTGTTGCAAGCATTTCACAGGTAAACCAGTGGATGGTAGAGCTCTTTGTCTCTGTCTCCCTATTCCTCTCCTTCTCCCTCTCTTGCTCTTCCTCACTCTCTCTCTCTCTCTCTCTGCCTTTAAAGTAAATAAAAAAATTTTAAAACTTTAAAAGAAAAAAACAAATGGAAATGCCCTTTGAGAAGTATGGTTAAAGACCCATAGTTCTGACAAAGAAAACTGCCTCAAAGAAATGTATCTGTATGTTTCTATTCCTCCAGTTTTAAAGTTATGTATATAAACTTATTTATATTTCCATATGCAAATAGGAGAAATGCATAGTCTATATATAGACCAAACCACATCAGAGTTAGCTCTAAAGTGGCTTTGTGGAAAAGAAAAAGGGACTTGATTTTTTTTCCCTTTGCACATTTCAGCAGCGATTGAATTATTGTACATTGAGCATGAGTTGCTAAAAAAAAAGTAAGAAAAAAGAACACTAAAGACCAAATGGGGAAACTACCATAAATGCAAAAATTATTTGTTATAATTAAAACGAACACAATCATTCCAGGTTTGTTTCTGTTTTTGTTTTTGACTTCAGAGCTAAGGATAGGTGTCCAGTCGCCAGCATTCCAATGGTTCTGGGGACTACCTTCACAGAGGATTGCCACAGCCACCAGGAAATTTCAGTCCGGACTTCTGATCCCTTAGAACCTCAAGGGCACAGTGGCCCCACTGCCTCACTGACAGTGCCCCACACCACCCTTGCATTGGGGCTCACTCCCACATACATTTTGCATATTCCACAATGTTATGCTTCCTAAAATGCTCCTTCCGTTTTCTCTCTCCCCTACTTAGCACCCTTTGAAGGGCCGGCATTATGGCATAGCAGGTAAAGCTGTTGCCTGTGGTGCTGGCAATCCCATATGCATGCAGGTTTGGGTCTCAGCTACTCCACTTCTGATCCAGCTCCCTGCTAATGCACCTGGGAAAGCAGAAGAGGATGGCCCAAGTGCTTGGGCCCCTGCACACACATGGGAGCCTCAGAAGAAGCTCCTGGCTCCTAGATTCAGCCTAGCACAGTCCTGGCTGTTGTGGCCATTTGGGGAATGAACCAGCAGATGGAAGGTCTCTCTCTGTAACTCTGTCTTTTCAAATAAGTGAGTAAATCTTTTAAAAAAAGATCCTTGAACTACATCCTCAGTGGAAAGCAGCATGGAGAGGCAGACACAGTGTTGCTCCCTCCCACACCTTGAGCCAGATCATGAGATACTTATTTATTTATTTTTTTATTTTTCGACAGGCAGAGTGGACAGTGAGAGAGAGAGACAGAGAGAAAGGTCTTCCTTTGCCGTTGGTTCATCCTCCAATGGCCGCCGCGGCCGGCGCGCTGCGGCCGGAGCACCGCACTGATCCGATGGCAGGAGCCAGGTACTTATCCTGGTCTCCCATGGGGTGCAGGGCCCAAGGACTTGGGCCATCCTCCACTGCACTCCCTGGCCACAGCAGAGAGCTGGCCTGGAAGAGGGGCAACCGGGACAGAATCCGGCGCCCCAACCGGGACTAGAACTCGGTGTGCCGGCGCCGCAAGGTGGAGGATTAGCCTAGTGAGCCATGGCACCGACCCAGATCATGAGATACTAAGGCAATCAGAGAACTCAAAGACAGTCTGGGAATCTACTCTAAGGAAATGATTCACAGACAGAAGAAACACTTTCTCTAAAGTTACTGAGAGCAACACTGTTGATAACCGACTAAACTTGGGACCAATCAGAACATCCAAAGAGAAGACAAAGCAAACAACGTGCCTGTATCTTCTCCTCCAGACTATCAGGCAACCATTACAAATGACATTTATGAAGAACGTGTCTTAGATAAGGGGGGGTTGTGGTATCAGGATGCTCAGCCTAATTTCCCTACTCTAGAACTTCGTAGCTGTGTAGACCTAAGAAAGTTACTTTAGTTCTCTTTGCCTCACTGTTCCCAACTGAAATAAAATGGATAATATCGAGATCCACCTAACACACTTTGGAACATGGCAAGCACTCAAACAATTTTAGCTATCATCACTGCCTCCTCCACTGCCATCATCTCTGTGTGAGATATCAGATAATAATGAGAACAATCATGTTTGGTGCCGGCACAGGGCCATGCAATGGCCATGGTATATACATTATCGCAGCCAGTCCTCACTGCAGCTTTGTTAGGTAAGTAGTATTATCCTCATTTACTCAACAGGAACTTCAGACTCAAAAGTCTTAAGTAACTTGCCTTAAGATCCCATGGCTAGAGAGCGACAGTGAGACTCTGCCCAGGTTTCTCTGATGCCAGATATTGTGCTCTTCGGCATTATACTGAAGGTAAGGGTGATAGAATGAGTACACACTTTCTCACCCAGGTGCACCTGTCCAAAGATGGAAAGATATCCGAAGCAGGTGCATAGAGCATGGAGCATGTAATTAAAATGTCAATGATCAGCCCAGAGATATTTCCAAAAGGGAAGCAAAGGAGTGAAGATTCCTACTCCACCACCCCTGTATATTTGCTTTCCTTTAAGTACACGCTGCCCTTCCCTGCTCTCAAGACCTGCCAGCGTTAGCATCAGCACCTTCTGAGAGCACCTATCCTGAGATCACACATTCCAGCTCTGAAAGGAATCTTAGCAATGTATTGGCCCTACTCTACTCTGGGCCCAAATCCTTCTCCAGGGTGCCACCTACACAGACGGGCACAGTCTCCCTGAAGTCATTTGTCTCATGTTCACGGCCAGCAGAATCAGGACTGCAGCTCCCACTTACTGCCTCTAGGTAGGCTTCCTTAGCCCTGCACCCTTCTCCCAGGAATTAGAAAGGGAAAGTTGCAGGGGCTCCTCCCTAGCATTAATGGATAATGACTTTCACTCAATAAAACCAGCTTATCAGAAATACCATCAGATCCAGCAGGTCCAGGATCCACAGAAATAAAATTAGGAAAAAAAGAGAAAAGGCTTTAAATGTCACAGGAAGAACAAAATATTTAATATCATGAAGAGGTGTATGGACTTTACAAGGATGCCACACATCCTTGTAAAGGAATCCCAAGCTTCCACCACTTTTCCTGCTGGTCTAGAGGGAAAGAGAGCTCTACTCAGAATTCACAATGGGAGGAGGCAGAAGCATGGCTCTGGCTCAGGAACCACTCCCTCCCTCTCCCTCCCTATGTCTGACCTGTGTGCAAGCACTGAATCAATGGATACAGTTCCCGTTTCCTCTCCATTGAGATTCCCTCTCTCCCTTTTCCAACACTTATCCTCTGTTAGCTTCCTCGTGATCTCTCAGGTGCACAAGAGGAAGACTAAATCTTGCACATAGAAGGAGGGTGAGGAAAAGGAAGCACTCCCTCCCTTTAAATTCCCTGACACTGGAGACATTCGCCGTGTCCCTTGGAACTACCTCCAACCTCTGGAAGTTGTAACTGAGGAGTTAAGAGAATGGCCTTGGGAATTTGATTGACTTGGATATGAATTTTTGTACCCGGATGGCCAGATTTGTGTAAGGTTCTCATGCCTTCTCTCTCCTCATGGACAAGACTGGGGTTCTGTGATAATAGTGCTTACACAGTGGCTGTGAGGATACAGTATAGTGATGCATTTCAAGTGTTTATCTCAGAGCCTGACACACAACCAGCCCTCCTGCACTCCCCATGTGCATCTTCCTAGGAACACCAGGACTGGCATTTTTCACAGCATTCATTCATGTACTCATTATTTGCAATAGTAATATCACAATTAGTTTTCCTGGTGACAGTACCTGTAGAGGGTTCTCCATCTGTGGACTTGTTTGGCCTGAGAACGCTTTGATGAGGGCAACATGGAGGAGCTGTTCCACACTCTAAGTCCTCCTTCCCAGCCTAAGACTGTGGCAGACAGCCTAACTCACAAGGCAAAGATATGGAATCAACCTAGATGTCCATCAACAGATGACTAGATAAGGAAAATCTGGTACATATAAATGACAGAATGAAATCCTAATAACTGCAACAAAATGGATGGAACCAGAGATCATTATGCTAAGTCACACCCGGAAAGACAAATATGTTTTATCTGTGAAATGTTTAGAGTATAAAAATTATACAGATGTCGTCATTTGGTATATAAATAGTATTCACTGAAATACACATGTAGATGATAATGTACTCTTCTTTAATCACATTATGGTCATTGCCATGAATTCCTTACTTTGGGATATTAATATCACTCTTTTAAAAAAAGCATATATGTGTATGCATATGATATCTACATATGAAGTAAATGTGGCAAAATGTTAAGAATTGTTAAACCTTAAAGGTAAAAAACACACTTATTTTAAAAAGAGTCTGCATAGGTCCCATAAAGATGCATGCCTCCAGACCCTGCATTTTCCTAACAATTTATAAAAAAAAAAAAAGAAACACCAAACCAAGCATCATTCCTTCCAATTTGGATGCTGGCAAAAACCTATCCCCATTGTACTTCAAATCCATCACTGCTGGGGAAGAAAACCAGCCTCCAGGAGTGTGACCCCACCATGGCTCAGCTCAGCATCAACAATCTAGGAAGCAGACAGGGGTCAGGCTTGCCCTGGCCAGCAGTGCCCGGGCTGTGCTCCAGAGAGATTTCTCACTCTGCTGTTTCCTCTGGCTTATCTTCCCTGCCTCTTTTAAGCTTTGCCTCCTTTAATTACAGCTCAGTTGAGTCATTAAAAGGGGAAAGGATGAAGGAGAGGAAGAAAAAAGCAGTCTCTCTCCCTTACTGAACCAGATTTCAGTGCTTGCTTCTCTCTGAGCAGCACCATGAGGTATCTGACCGATAATAAACAGAAATTCATATCTTTATTCACCTTGACTTCAAAAAAGGCACCATCTTGTATGGGCTTTCATCATCTCTGGACAATGGTGCATCCTACGGTCCTACTCTCTGTGAGGTAGAAATGTGACGGGGAGATCAGTCGGGATGGGGACTGTGGGAGTGGCTTGAGATGGATCTGGAATACAGAACTGACATGAGGGACACCTCTTAAACACTGCCTCACTCCCTGATAGAATGCAGGCCCCTCCACGTCCCTCCATCCTTTCCAGGAGGCCCTTGGATACCTAGCCTCATCCTTTCCCAATGCAAAACAGGTTCACTTTTCTCATGAGTAAAGTGAAGGTGATAATACTACTTCCTCGCATGATTATTATGAGAGCTAAATAGGGTACAATAAACAAAGCACTTAGAACCATACCTGACACAGTCACCAAGATGACTGTTTTCAGAGTACGCGCTTTTCTCTTTCATAAAATGGATATAATAGTATACATCATAGAGGACATTCATTAGCATTGACTGTCGTGAAGAGAAGGCAGGTAGCACACAGTAGGTGCCCATCATCCCTTCCGTTCTATTTCACTTCCTTCTCCCCAGCACTCACATCAACCCTCTTAGAAAACCTCACAGAGAACAAAGCGACTGTTGAAGGTCATGCTGCAGCCCTACAGAAGTCTATTTTGTTTTCAACAAGGTGGAGCTCTTGTCTCCTATATCTCCTGCTCCATCCACATTGCTGGATTCAGGAGGGTTGCTAAATTAACATTTGGACCAACATAGTGGCAAAGCTGATGCTACCAATATACGCTTCCTATGCTACAGGAAGTTATAACTGG
Source organism: Oryctolagus cuniculus (assembly GCF_964237555.1). Lineage (NCBI taxonomy): Eukaryota > Metazoa > Chordata > Mammalia > Lagomorpha > Leporidae > Oryctolagus > Oryctolagus cuniculus. The sequence goes on from NC_091432.1 coordinate 220,394,378, forward strand.
GAGGACAGAATCTTGGGACTAAATACGATTCCCTCTCTACCTCTTTACATGAACTTGAGCAATAGATGCATCACTCTAGGGCTTTGCTTTTCTATTTTCCACATAACAGGAGAGGTACTTGCCTGGGTTAGGTCTCCAGGGTCCCCTCCCGCTCTGGTAGCCTTTGTCTGGGAGTCCATGCTATAGCTAAATGTGTAGATTAAAGATGAGCACATGTTCTTTGCTACTGTTTGCACTGACAGGTAAAGTTCAGTTCCTACACAATGAATGTCACCTTAATGAGCTCCTTGACCCATGGAATGTGGTGGAAATGATGTTCTGGGTTTCTGAGGCTGGGTGTTAAGAAGCCTGGTAGCACCTGCCTAGCTCCCCGGACACTCCATGCTAAGACAGCCCCTTTGCCAGGCCAGCCTCCGTGTCATGAAAAGCTGTAGTGGGCAGCACCAGCCGACATCCAGCATAGCCAGCTGCACCTGCCAGTTGCAATGGCTCTGACTGCACACGGGAAGTGAAGGGACCCTCTTGAACATGAATCCTCCAGCCCCAGTTATCATACCTATCACAGACCAGAAACAAACCAGCGGCACCCTTCCCACATTCCTACCCCACAAAACTGAAAGCAAAATAAATGTTTTAAGTCTCAGGGTTCTGGGTTAATTTGTAATATAATGCGGACAGTAGGAATTATGAAAGCAAGCTATGGCCTGGCAGTTCAAAAGGGGCTGAGCAGGATGCATCTTGATCACCATTTTGTCTAGTGCTGGGTCAATCCACAGGCTTGGGAAAACCAGAACGGCCCAAAGGAACATGTGAGTGAAATGCTCCAGGGGGCAGCTGCTACTTAGACTTGGTGGTAGAGGTGTCCTCTGTGGGATGCAGTGATTACATGTTTGCAGTTTTCTCTGGTTTTGTCCTTTTTATTGATTCAAACTTTGCAATGTTTATCCTGTCACACAGAATAAGTGGACCCATAGTTTATACTTCAAATTGTGCCTTGCTGACATAATTTCATTTGTCAGAGGTGTGATCTTTCTAATACATAACATTTTTTTTTCAATCTTTAGGACATTAAAGGAGAACTCAGATTCCCTCCTTTTGGTATGCTTCATTCATTGTCACTTTCACCATCCCTGGTCAAGAGATGAGGTCTCCCTGGAACTAAATGAAAATAAAAATAGGGGCCACTGCTGTAGCGCAGCAGGTTAAAGACCTGGCCTGAAGCTCTGGCTTCCCACATGGGCGCCAGTTCTAGTCCTGGCTATTCCACTTCTGATCCAGCTCTCAGCTATTGCCTGGGAAAGCAGTGGGAGATGGCCAAGGTCCTTGGGCCCCTGCACCCTTGTGGGAGACCCAGAAGAAGCTCCAGGCTCCTGGCTTCAGATCGGCACAGCTGCAGCCGTTGCGGCCATCTGTGGAGTGAACCAGTGGATGGAAGATTTCTGTCTTTTTCTGTCTCTGTCTCTACCTCTCTCTGTAACTCTTTCAAATAAATAAAATAAAAAAATAAAAGTAATAAGATAATTATTCCTATATTACATCCAGTATCACACTTCTTCTTCACATTGTCTTTCACACTGTACTATCATCATATTGCTATTGTACTAAACAACTATAAATTTGTTTTTTTAAACAACACAGAATTATCTTACAGTTCTATAGGTTAGGAATCCAGGGCAGGTCTTACTGGAGATGTTGGCAGAACCACATTCTTTTCTAGAGATTCTGGGGGTGAACCCCCCACTTTGCTTGTCCAGCTTCTAGAGAATTCTTTTAGAGACATTCTTTTCTGGGTCCCTTTGTCTACCATCACAGCCAGCGGTGCTACAACTCTCAGACCCACGCATTTGCCTTCCTCTTTCAGGTTTTTTTTTGTTTTTGTTTTTGTTTTTGTTTTTGTTTTTTTTTTTTTTTTGACAGGCAGAGTGGACAGTGAGAGAGAGAGAGAGAGAGAGAGAGACAGAGAGGAAGGTCTTCCTTTGCCGTTGGTTCATTCCCCAATGGCCAGTGCGGCTGGTGCACTGCGGCCAGCACATCATGCTGATCTGAAGCCAGGAACCAGGTGCTTCTCCTGGTCTCTCATGCGGGTGCAGGGCCCAAGCACTTGGGCCATCCTCCACTGCCTTCCCCAGGCCACAGCAGAGAGCTGGCCTGGAAGAGAGGCAACCGGGACAGAATCCAGCGCCCCGACCGGGACTAGAACCTGGGGTGCCGGCACCGCAGGCGGAGGATTAGCCTATTGAGCTGCAGCGCTGGCCCCTCTTTCACTTTTAAATACACTTGTGATTACCTGGAGCCCACCATGGTAACCCAGGATCATCTCCCTCTTTGAAGGTCAGTTTATCTGTAATCTTAATTCCACACATAAATTTAATTCTCCCTTTTGTCCTACAAGATAGCAGTCGCATGTTCCAGGCATCAGGATGTTGACATCCTTGGGGGTAAGGGATGATTCTGTTGAGCACATATCTTATCATCATCCCCAAACTGATCAGCTACATATCTGGGGGACCCATTATTTCAGGGGAAGACCATAGTAGCAAAATCAGAAAACCAAGCAAAAGAAGCCATATGTTTTATTTTGTGCTGATGTCCAGATAAAGGGTAAAACAATGATAATAAAACAGTGGAAGACTCTGATCTGTTATAGAAGTAGCCTTCCTCCTAACCACAAAGAAGGAAATATCACTTGAACTGTGGGAAGAGAGAAATATGGAAATGAAGGGAGGTCAACTGGTAAAGGCCAATTATGCCCATAAAAGGGAGCCATGCTCTGTTCCCAAAAGGCTGACCATGTGGCTGCTCAAAGCAGATGAGAGGCTGTAGAAATTAAGGTGGTTTTGAGGGCTCCGAAGCTAAAAGAGGCCTGTGCACCACTGGCAACATAGCACCTGGTCGATGGGAAGCATGGTCAAGTATTCTTTGCTGGTATGGAACCAGCTGACTACAAATGCCTTCATGCAAATCTAGGTCAGAAAAACTTCCAATGAGCTCCTTCAGACCTGCTATGTGCTGTAGAAGAGCTGCTGGATATTTTTCATGCCCTCAGAAGGGTGGAGAAGCTTTCTGATAGACAGAGCCAACTGCCCTTAAATGGCCTTGTGGGATGAATAGTACAAGACAACAGATTCCAGGATGGACCACACACTTGTAAACCAGGTAGGAATAGAGAGTCTCTTACGTACATCAGAAAGAATGAATAATAGGCCAGTGACAGGTAAGATGGCAAGTACCAGACAGAGTGAAACAGCCCCACACCAAGTGTCCCCTAATCCCATGCCTTATGTACACAATAGCCCCTGGAACTTAAGTAGTCAGGAGGTGTGGGAGTCAGCAAACCAAAGCTGATTAGAATTACTTTTCCCACTACCAATGGATAAAGCAGAGGAGAAATTAAATTATAAAAAACATTCTAAGACATGAGACATGTTGTTTTCCTAGATTTCTGTGGCCCCAAATATCATACCTACTACATGCAAATATGTCACTCATGTTGTCTCATCATCTCAAACAAAAATGCCACTTTGTAAGTTGCAAATCAGTGCCATTAGTATTCTTTGATTTTTCAGAAAATCTTTAAGTACAAAAACTCCTGCACCCTTTTGAAAGACAGAAAACTGAGGCTATTGAATTCAATGCAGATTCTAATGTTGCTCATTGCCCAAGTCAAAGCTAAGCCCAATTCACTTAAAGCAAATTTTGTTCCATACGTCTTCACTGCCACGTCCTCTCAGCTTCACCACAACGCAAACCAAAGTGGCCCTCGCACTAAGATTGATATTGAAGGTTCTTGCCACCTGGTGGTCGTACCTCAGAAAGTCCTCTGCTCCCTGAGCCTTGTTTCTTCATTCATGAGATAATCTATTGTCCACGTTTGTTGTGAGGATGAATTATTAGATGTAGACATGCTTTGAAAATTTGAAAGTGGTCTAAAAATAGGAGGTATTTCTTAGAAGGGGCTATGAGAAGAAGTTTTTCTTTGCAGGCATGATAGAGAGTCTACAGAGAAATGAAAGGGATTTTGAACTTCAGTGTAAAAGTGAGTACTGCCCTGTGTAACCCGAAGGCACAGAGAAGAGCTTGTTCCATTGAACCCTGGAGTTACGGTTTTAACATTAAATCCTTAATCTAGTGAGGAAGGTCTTTGACAGCCTCATCAGACCGTTGAATGCTTCTCTTAACCTCCAGAGAAGGAATGTTCTTTCTCTCTTCATTTTTCCAGTTTAAATTGGTGGGAGGGAACGAATGATAACTTCTGCTACACCCCCACATACACACTCATCGACCTGCATTCTGAGATATCCTCTTATGGGACATCTATCCTCAAGGATAAAGAGTTTAATTAGTCCAGGAAAGAGAACTGATAGAAAAGAGGAAACAGGCAGACAGCTTAATCCTTTCATAAAAGTCAGGCTCATGTTTTGGAGACAACATGGATTTGGAACATCATTTTGAGCTGTTTGTCCACTGATTCTCTCTAAGACCTGGGCAGATCCTCCTCTCCTGCATTGGGCCTCATTTTCCAATATGCAAAATGAAGGGTTGGATTCCAGTACTCTGAAGTAGAAAGCTGCTAATGTATACTAAGCAAACATCCAACTTTTCTTTAGAAGACTTTGCCTTCTCCCCTATCTCAGGACCAAGTACCAGTACAGCTGCCTCTTGGCTAAACTGTCCATTATGACTGGTCTGGGACAAATTCAGTCTAGCTCCTTAAACAGCAATTGGTACATGGATTTTCATGAGAACCAAGTTGGCTCAGTGAGATAGAATTTTGTGCCACTGGTAGGAGAGATTGGAAAGAGGCATTCTTATTGTGCAGGACTCACTGAGTACAGAGGGTACAGCTGGCATGAATATGGAACAATGTTAAGGAAAGCAGAGCCAAGGAAAGAAGGACCCCGCTGACATGGTTGCTATCCCTCAATCCAATTGTGCATGGACTTCCATCTGAGCCAGTACAGTTTTTCTTTTTGCCTAAACTAGATTGAGTTGAGTTTCTGTCACTTATAATCCTAAGAATGCTAATTAATTAAATAACCAATTGCCTATCTACCTCTGAAGATTCATCAATCTTTCTGTCTCAAATATAGTTTCATTGCATCAGCTCATATTCTAGATCTTCTCTTTTTTAGTGGTCTCTTGGCTTTTGTCTACTTCTCCAACTGGTGTGCAGATGCATTAAGCATTAACTGTATATTCTACTTCCCTTGCACTTCATTCAGTGAGCTTAGTCCATCCCTGGCCGTATTCCTCCCTTTCCATTGTTCTTTAGTTCTTCTTCATTTAATGTGATGAGTAATGTTGGGGTTCTGAGCTGAATCAACAGCAGGTTCCCTGTGTCCTTCCTCAGTTTACTGGGAGGGATCAACAAGGCTGTGCTGTAAAGTCACAGGTGATATAATACATGTTGTACAGGAAAGAGTGATGATCCTTGGAAGAGCACAACCACTTTTCTTGGAGGAGATGAGAGCCATGGTAGGGAGAGGGCAAAGTCTTCATAAAGGAGATGACTTTAGGAAGAGATCTACTTGTTTACTACATGGGCTGCAAGAGCAATTCACTCTAGGCAGTAAGAGCAAAGGCCCTGAGGCGTTAAATGGACATGCTTGTTTCAAGAACTACCCCTAAATAGTTCCATTTAGCTCTAATGTAGAATTAAGTAAAGTAGTAAGAGATGGGGCTAGAGAGGTTTGAAAGGGTTCAGAACAAAGGGCATTAAGTGCCAGGTTGAGTTTAGCCTATAGAATACTGTTTCCCATGCATGAATATTTGAACATTCTCTCTCTCTCTCTCTTTCTCACTCACTCTCTCTCTCTCTCTCACATACACACACACACGCATTCAATTGCTAAAATTTCAAGTTCCTAAGATCTATCCTCCCTCCAAAGAGTCAAAATTTCTAGGGGTAGAACCTTAGAATCCGCTTTCTAAACAATCACCCAAGCCTGACTTAAAACAAAGCATCAATTTTGGGACCCTCCTATAGGCTACAGGGAACTTGACGTATCTTCTCCTGAATGCTTATGGTACATGAGATACTAAAAACCCATGTAAACAAGACTGCCTTCCCTCTCCAAGCCTCTGCTTTAGCCATCCCCATTCTTCTCCTAACATACGTTGACCTATTCCTTTTGAAGGCAATTCTAGCAACAACTTCTCAAGGAAGACATCTACAAATCTTAGGTCTACTCTGGAATATTCTCTTCAGGACCACATCAAAGTGACTCCTTCCTGTGATGTGTACATCTCATTGGCATGCTCCTCACCTTGTGTCCACAGATATAAGACATATCCTACTTTTTTCAAATGGATTATAAACATCTGGAGGCCAGGGGCACTCAAGGAGCTATTGTATGGCAGGTAATTAAGTTCTAATATCTATTTGCATTCTTCCAACAATTCTAAGAGGTAATTACTCCACTTACAGGTGAGGAAATCTAGGCAGCCTGATGTGCACAAGGCCACAGAGCCAGGAGCTTTGTTACAGGATCCTTTTTGGTCAGTTTCCTGCATAAGGAAGGACCCTGACACCTTGGACAGTGCCAAGTTCTTGCCAAACGGGCACTTACCACACATCCTGAGGAGTCCACCTGCCGGTCAGACACACACTTGAAATTGCGAGTGCAGCCCCCATTGTTCCGAGAGCAGTCACGAACAGGCCCAAAAGAGGACAACAGGTCATTGATGGTTTCAAAGTAGGTGGACAGCATCGCTTCTTCCCTTGGAGAGAAAGGGATGATTAAACCCCAGAGACATCTGCATCACTGGATTAAAAAAAAATCAGTATGAATTCATTACATGTGAAGCTATCATTTATTCTATTTGTAATCAAGAAAATAATATACAATGTAATACTTTATCCATTTTAGCTTTTTTTGTTTTGTTTTGTTCTAGTACTATTGGTTGAACTCTGTAATTAACAAACATTTAGTCTTAGGTGTTGAAATTTAACTGAAAAGTGATCCCTGTTAAAAATAAGAGTGGGAATAAGAGAGGAAGGAGATGTACAATTTGAGACATGCTCCTGGAGATTCCTCAGAAACCTGAATATAACACTACCGTTTGACCCAGCCATCCCACTCCTTGGAATTTACCCAAAGGAGTTTAAATTGGCAAACAAAAAAGCGGTCTGCACCCTAATGTTTATCGCAGCACAATTCACAATAGTCAAGACCTGGAACCAACCTAAATGCCCATCAACGGTAGACTGGATAAAGAAATTATGGGATATGTACTCTTTAGAATACTATACCGCAGTAAGAAACAACGAAATCCAGTCATTTGCAACAAAATGAAGGAATCTGGAACACATCATGCTGAGTGAAGTAAGCCAGTCCCAAAGGGAAAAATACCATATGTTCTCCCTGATCAGTGACAACTGACTGAACACCAAAAAGGAAACCTCCTGAAGTGAAATGGACACTATGAGAAACGGTGACTTGATCAGCATAGCCCTGACTGTTAATAAACAACTTAATACATTATCCCTCTTAGTATTTTTTTTGTCTGTTCTACTTAATATGACTGGTTTAATTCTGTAATTAATACACAGTTATTCTTAAGTGTTGAAAATTAACTGAAATGTGATCCCTGTTAAACATAAGAGTGGGAATAAGAGAGGGAAGAGATGTATAATTTGGGACATGCTCAAGCTGACTTGCCCCAAATGGTAGAGTTAGAAACATACCAGGGGATTCCAATTCAATCCCATCAAGGTGGCATGTACCAATGCCATCTCACTAGTCCAAGTGATCAATTTCAGTTCACAATTGATCATAATGAAAGGACTAAGAGTCAAAGGGAGCACATAAACAAGTCTAGTACCTGCTAACACTAACCGATAGAATAAATAAAGGGGAGAGTGATCCAACATAGGAAGCGAGATACTCAGCAGACTCATAGAATGGCAGATGTCCTAAATAGCACTCTGGCCTCAGAATCAGCCCTAAAGGCATTCGGATCTGGCTGAAAAGCCCATGAGAGTATTTCAGGCATGGAAAGCCAAGACACTCTGGCAAAAAGATCTCTGTGAGTGAGATCCCAGTGGAAAGAACAGGTCATCAAAGAAGGAGGTACCTTTCTCTGAAGGGAGGAGAGAACCTCCACTTTGACTATGACCTTGCCTAAACAAGATAAGAGTCGGAGAACTCAGAGGGCTTCCATAGCCTTGGAAACTCATGACTGGAGCATAGGGAGATTATTGATGCCATAAACAGGAGTGTCAATTGGTAAAGTCAACAACAGGAGTCACTGTGCACTTACTCCTCATGTAGGATCACTGTCCTTAATGTGCTGTGCATTGAGATTTAATGCTATAACGAGTACTCAAACAATATATTTCACTTTGTGTTTCTATGGGGGTGCAAACTGTTGAAATCTTTACTTAATGCATACTAAACTGATCTTCTGTAAAAAAAAAAAAAAAGAAATTATCAATTCCCAACTTGACTCTCACTGGGATTAAACATGACAATAGGTCTGATCTGATTTCATCATCGTTTAAAAAAAATCATCTATTATTTTTCACTTTATGTTTCTGTGTGGGAGCAAACTGTTGAAATCCTTACTTAATGTATACTAAGCTGATCTTCTGTATATTAAGATAATCGAAAATGAATCTTGATGTGAATGGAAGGGGAGAGGGAGTGGGAAAGGGGAGGGTTGTGGGTGGGAGGGATGGTATGGGGGGGAAGCCATTGTAATCCATAAGTCGTACTTTGGAAATTTATATTCATTAAATAAAAGTTAAAAAAAACCAATTTGGGACATGCTCAATCGAACTTGCCCCAAATGGTGGAGTTAGAAATGTGTTAGGGGATTCCAATACAATCCCATCAAAGTGGCATGTACCAATGCATCTCACTAGTCCCAGTGATCAATTTCTGTTCACAATTGATCACACTGATAGGTCTAAGAGTCAAAGGGATCACACAAACAAGACTAGTGTCTGCTAATACTAACTGATAGAATAAAAAAGGGAGAGAACAATCCATCATGGGAAGTGGGATACACAGCAGACTCATAGAATGGCAGATGTCCTAAACAGCACTCTGGCCTCAGAATCAGCCCTTAAGGCATTCAGATATGGCTGAAGAGCCCATGAGAGTATTTTAGGCATGGAAAGCCAAGACACTCTGGGGAAAAAAAAAAAAACCTAAATGAAAGATCTCCGCAAGTGAGATCCCAGTGGAAAGAACAGGGCCATCAAAGAAGGAGGTAACTCCTTTCTCTGAAGGGAGGAGAGAACTTCCACTTTGACTAGGACCCTGTCGGAATAAGATCGAAGTCGGCGAACTCAAAAGGTTTCCATAGTCTTCGCAACTCATGACTAGAGCCTGGGGTGATTACTGAAGCCATAAACAGAGTGTCATATTGTGAAGTCAACAACAGGAGTCACTGTGTACTTACTTCTCATGTGGGATCTGTCCTTAATGTGTTGTCCAATGTGAAGTAATGCTATAACTAGTACTCAAACAGTATTTTACACTTTGTGTTTCTGTGTGGGTGCAAACTGATGAAATCTTTACTTAATATATACTAAATTGATCTTCTGTATATAAAGAGAATTGAAAATGAATCTTGATGTGAATGGAATAGGAGAGGGAGCGGGAGATGGGAGGGGTGTGGATAGGAGGGAAATTATGGAGGGGGGAAAGCCATAAACTGTACTTTGGAAATTTATATTTACTAAATTAAAAAAATCAAAAAAAAAGAAAATAATATAAATATTTAAAAGTAAAGAAAAATAACAACAGCTAAACCAATGTATTAGATGTGCTTAAGCCTAGCTGAAATAGACAAAAATGGATTTAGAACTTCATTTAGAACTCTTCATTTCATTAATCCTCAGAATTTTGTAAGGTAGAGATGATGTTTTCATTTTGCCAATAAGTTAGCTTTGGCTTAGGAAGGCAAAGTGTCTTGTTGAAAGCTACTGAGCTTCCAATGTGACAGAATCGAAATCTGTACCAACTTCCATCTGAGTTCAAAGAGAAAGTTTTTCCCACTACACAACTCTGAGCTTGACTGTAACTGTTTTATCACATTATAAAGCTCCAGATAGCAACTTTGAAATTGGGTTCATTCCTATTAATCGAACTTTATGGATATAAAATTGAAACTGTGAAATGCTGTGGGACTTAGACAATTATCACAGAGCCAAGGTACAAATGCAAGAGTCTGACCCTGAAACATTAATTTTCTTTTCTTCTTTTTTAGGATTTTATTTATTTATTTGATAAGTAGAGTTATAGACAGAGAGAGGGAGAGACAGAGAGAAAGGTCTTATATCTGCTGGTTCACTCCCCAAATGGCCACAACGGCTGAATATGAGCCAATCCAAAGCCAGGAGCCTGGAGCTTCTTCTGTGTCTCCCACATAGGTGCAGGGGCCCAAGCACCTCAGCCATCTTCCACTGCTTTCCCAGGCCATAGCAGAGAGCTGGATCAGAAGAGGAGCAGCCAGGACATGAACTGGCAGCCATATGGGATGTCAGCATCCCAAGTGGAGGCTTAGCCTACTACACCACATTGTCAGCCCCTAGAGCATTGTTTTTCACACCATCAAGATTGTCATCAACAGCTAATGGAAATGAAATTTTGGGAAAATGCATAGTTGCAAATGAGATTCCAAAAAGACAAAGTGAGACATAATACTGCAACCCATCGATCTGCCACAATCCTAATGATGTGTTCTATAACATGGGGGATATAGATGAATTTCTGGATACTAGCCTTGAGGGAAAAAAGGGCCCCAAGGGAGACTGCTGGGTATGCACGATTCCCACAGTTGCAGGAGATACAAAAAGCTACCGAAGGAAAGGAGAAAAGGCTCTGTAATTTTTCCATATTTGCCTCATGGAGCCCAGAGATATAAGACAGGGGATGCCTGTGTATGCACATTAGCAGGAAGAGGCCTACGTGGACCACTGGTGACATTTCTGGACTACCCTTTTACCTTCTCCCCTCTTTTCCCTCCCAGGTCTGGAGCTATAGGTTTGGGTCTCACAGCTCATTTCTTGACCCTACTCTTACCTCTTCTCTCCCGTCTTTCACTCTGACTGGCAGTCGACTTGTGAAATTCCAGCACTAATTAGATATTTATTTGATCAATAGCTCCCCAGGACTTAGAGGAGAAAATCTGAGTTAGTTTCTTTGGCATTTAAGGCTCTTCATAATCCACTTCCAGGGGGCCTGTCCAGATGCATTTGCCCAGACCTCATACCCTCCATTCACTAGCCACAGAGCTCTTCTTGTTTGACATATAATCTGACATTCACAGCGGAGGAATGGTGCATGGTCTTAAAGAGGGGCTCTGGGTACAGAGCCTCTGCAGAGCCTTCCTCATACTTTCCATAAAGTCCATACCCAATGAATCCTGGGAAATCTTGAAAACTAGTCCCTCATTTGCTCATCTGTGGCACCTGCCTACTGAGTGCTTCCTATGTAGCAGGCACTATCATATGTCTTAGGATAGAGCAGTGACATAAGACAACTTCCTTGTCTCTACAGAGCTTATTGTTACTCATTTTGTGAAGCTGTCTCTGTCTCCCCTCCTAGAATTAATTCCTCTTCCCTTGGAGCACACTGTTTAAATCTATTATCTTATTGATCTTAATCATTAGCTCCATGGTCTCCCTGAGAGTTTTAAGCTTTTTAAAGAAAGGACTCAAGACTGATTCATCCCTCTCTAGCCCCCAGTTCAGGACCTAGAAAAAACTTGTGCAACAGAAATGTTTTCAAGTGAAACCAAGAAAACCCCAGAAGGCATGGGTAGTTTCATTGGCTGATCCTTGTACCAAGAACCTCCCCAATAGGACACATGTCTCCCTCTCCTCAGCTCAGGGCTCCCATTCTAAATCCACCATATTCTAGGCATAGTTCAGAGACAAAGGAGAGGAGCTGCCAGGATTATCCCTCACTTGCTAGCTTTCTATAAAATGAGGTGACAGGTATGTTGGGGGAGAGAATTAACCGTTCCTGAAGTGAAGCTCTTGGGAGACTTGCCACTTTTGAATCATGAAGAGAGCTGAGGATCCTGGGAAGATATTAAGGCTATTAAAATATTAACACCCTGACAGGGTGAATGAATGGAAAGGGAGAGGAAGAGACAAAGACAGAGGGGGAGCTGTTCTGGGGGTGGGAAGAACTGAAGAGACAAATGGAGAGAAACTGCTAGAAAAAAAAGAAAACAGAGGGGCAGAAACACATAAAATTATCCAGAGGATGATGGATGGATGGGTGGATGAATGGATAAATAGATAGATTAGTAGATTGATGCCTAGACAGATACATCGATAGATGATCAGAGAAATTAACAGATAGACAGAGACTCAGAGAGATATAGAGAGAGACTCAGAGAGGAGTGTCATATAAAGAATTAAAAGTGAGGGAAATGGAGGCAGAAAGGGGTATGAAATTAAAAATAATAATGTAGGAGAATATGAAGGAGAAAAATATGCAAAACAATGAGAGGAAATCACAGCAAGATAAACATGGAAGAAATGTGTAAGTGAGAGGAGGAGAGAAGGAGATATAGGTGAGGAAGACAGAGACAGCTGCAGGAGGACAGAAAATGAGGGCAAAGAAAACACACTGAGTAGAAGCAGAAACAGGTGGAGACAGAGAGCAGAGACAGAAATGCAAAGAGAAAGACATGCAAAATGTCACCTTCCTTGTGGAAGCAGGGCTGGTTCAGGCTATACAAATAAGGAGGCTGTTAGCTGTTAGAAGGATTGATTCTGCATAAACATCAGGTAAGTGTGAGGAACATTACTTAAGACACAAAAGCTCGACACAGGGGCTGTTACTAAGTCAAGAGAAGTGAATGTGTCAGGTTGGGAAATAAAGAATCTGAGCACTGGAGAGAACAGAAGCCCAGCCAGACGCTGGTGCTTTCTTTATGCAGAGACTCAGTCCTTCATCCGAGTCTGGGGTCTGTTGGGTCTTGAGTGGCCACAATAGAGGGGAATGAAAGGATGAGTGGAAAAGTTCTAGGGGTAGAGGTAGCTTGGATATAGGGGTGCTGCCCTGCATATCGGGAGATCTGGGTGAGAGTTCAGGCTTTGCAGCAGTCACCACCATCACTACCATCAGCACCATCATCACATTCTCATCATTTATCATTTCCTGAGCTCCTCCTTTGTGTCAAGAACTGTTCTGAGCCGGCGCTGTGGCTCACTCCGCCTTGCGGCACTGGCACACCGGGTTCTAGTCCCGGTCGGGGCGCCAGATTCTGTCCCGGTTGCCCCTCTTCCAGGCCAGCTCTCTGCTGTGGCCAGGGAGTGCAGTGGAGGATGGCCCAAGTACTTGGACCCTGCACCCCATGGGAGACCAGGAGAAGCACCTGGCTCCTGCCATCAGATCAGCGCGGTGCGCCAGCCATGGCGGCCATTGGAGGGTGAACCAACGGCAAAAGAAGACCTTTCTCTCCGTCTCTCTCACTGTCCACTCTGCCTGTCAAAAAATAAAAAAAGAACTGTTCTGGGCTCCTTTCCTCTGATTCCCACAGTAATCTTACAATGAGTTCAGGGGAGCTATGTTACACAGGCTCGAAGCCGTGAGTACCGTGCCCATGGATCTGTCTGACATCGGATTATGAACTTCTCCCATGCTGAGGTTTAGCTTCTGCAATCCGTTGTGTCTTGAGCAAGTCAGAGCTCTCTGACTGGTGAAGCCAGTAGGAATCTGTGTCCAGGAGGAAGAGCAGGAGGGGCTGGGCCTGTGTTTGCTGTAGTTTCTAGCACACGCTCCCTGGGTTGTGACTGTGTCCTACAACACATTTTACCCATGTCGGAATAAAAGGGGAAAGCGCAATGTAGTAGTTTACTAGAGTGGCTAAGACAAGAACCACAAACTAGGTCATTTAAACCAAGGTAAATATATTCTCTCACATTTCTGCTGGCTATAAGTCCAAAACCAAGGTGTTGGCTGGGCTGCGGTCCCTCTGTTGGCCCCTCCTTCACTGTTTCTCCATAGATTCTAGTGGCTCTCCACAACCCTTGGCTTTCCTTGGCTTGTGGCCAATGACTCCAATCTCTGCCTGCATTGTCAGAAGGTTTTCTTTCTTATATTTATGTGTCTTCTCCTCTTAAAAAGACACCATTACATTCATATTGAAACTTAGTTACCAATGTAACAGCATTAAGAAGAACACCCCAGGAGGTGATTAAGTCACAAGGATGGAACCCTGTGAAAGGGATTAGTACCCTTAACAAAGGGTTCCATGAAGGGACTTCCTCACTGTTAACTTCTGCTTTTTCTCCAGGAGACAAAGGATTCTTCTGTACTGAGGACACAGTGCTCACTGTGCCATCTTGGAAGCAGAGCCCAGACCTTGACCTCTCAACAAACTCATGAACTTCTCAGCCTTGAGGTTTGAAAGAAGTAATTTTTGCTTTCTATAAATTGCCCAGTCCATGTATTTTGCTATAGCAACACAGACTAAGATAACCATTCACTGGCTTTAGAGTCTACCCTAATCTGTTATCTTAATTATATTTTCAAAGACTTCATTTCCAAATAAGGTCGCATACTGGATTCTGTGGTGATCTGAGTGTTGGGGTGGAGGAGGGCCAATATTAACTCCATTGCACACAGCTCGTAGGGAAATATTCAAGCTCACACAGGTCAGAGTGGGGACCAGAACACCCCCATTTCAGGGTCTGATCCTCCCAATGCCATACTTTAAATGTTACTTTGGGAGGTTTACAAAACTGGAAAAAGATCCCAATGGAGCCACCTTCCACTTGATCAGTGAATTCATCTGAGAGTAGAAAACACCAATATTAATTAAATACCCAAGCACACCCCAGGCACTCCACACAGGGCTTTTTGTACACATTCTCTACATCACCTCAAAGCAAAGGAGTCGGCAAATTTTCTGTAGAAGGGCAGAGGACAAATACCTTGGGCATGCAGGGTACCCAACCTCTGCCCAGCCTCGTTTTTGTAAGACACACGCATCCAAGGACAATCTGCACAAGAACGAGCAGGGTTGTATTTCAGTAAAATTTATTTACAAAAATACACAGCAAGGCTGGGTGATTTTTCCTGATTAACATGTGAAAACCCCGCAATTAATGCTGGAGTTCAGGTAGAACCACAGGGTCCCCATTCTTTCTCCTAAATGAAGTTTCTTCTGAAAGTTGTCTTCTCACCTGTAAAATGGGAACACTAGCTGTCTTGCTCCCGTGTAGATGATTGTGAGGACACCATGCATCAATTAAAGAAAGAAACGTGCTTTTCAAACACAAAAGCTCATTTCAAATGCATTCAGTATTCATTCTGGCAGCAACTCTTCATACCTACTGCATGCCAGGTACCGAGTGGGTTTCTATAATGGCTTTTCTTTTTTTTTTTTTTTTTTTTTTTTTTTTTTTTCTTTTTTCTTTTTTTTTTTTTTATCTTTTATTTAATGAATATAAATTTCCAAAGTACGACTCATGGGTTACAATGGCTTTCCCCCCCATACCGTCCCTCCCACCCACAACCCTCCCCTTTCCCACTCCCTCTCCCCTTCCATTCACATCAAGATTCATTTTCGATTATCTTAATATACAGAAGATCAGCTTAGTATACCTTAAGTAAGGATTTCAACAGTTTGTTCCCACACAGAAACATTAAGTGAAAAGTAATAGATGATTTTTTTTTAAATCATGATGAAATCAGATCAGACCTATTGTCATGTTTAATCCCAGTGAGAGTCAAGTTGGGAATTGATAATTTCTTTTTTTTTTTTTTTTTTTTTTTACAGAAGATCAGTTTAGTGTACATTAAGTAAAGATTTCAATCGTTTGCACCCCCATAGAAACACAAAGTGAAATATACTGTTTGAGTACTCGTTATAGCATTAAGCCTCAGTGTACAGCACATTAAGGACAGAGATCCTACATGAGGAGTAAGTGCACAGTGACTCCTGTTGTTGACTTTACAAATTGACACTCCTGTTTATGGCATCAATAATCTCCCTATGCACCAGTCATGAGTTTCCAAGGCTATGGAAAAGCCCAGGACCAGATGGATTCACTGCTGAATTCTACCAGACATTTAAAGAAGAACTAATCCCATTTCTTCTCAAACTATTCAGAACAATCGAAGAAGAGGGAATCCTCCCAAATTCTTTCTATGAAGCCAGCATCACCTTAATCCCTAAGCCAGAGAAAGATGCAGCACTGAAAGAAAATTACAGACCAATATCCCTGATGAACATAGATGCAAAAATCCTCAATAAAATTCTGGCCAATAGAATACAACAACACATCAGGAAAATCATCCACCCAGACCAAGTGGGATTCATCCCTGGTATGCAGGGGTGGTTCAACATTCGCAAATCAATCAATGTGATTCACCACATTAACAGACTGCAGAAGAAAAACCATATGGTTATCTCAATTGATGCAGAGAAAGCATTTGATAAAATTCAACACCCTTTCATGATGAAAACTCTAAGCAAATTGGGTATAGAAGGAACATTCCTCAATATAATCAAAGCAATTTATAAAAAACCCACAGCCAGCATCCTATTGAATGGGGAAAAGTTGGAATCATTTCCACTGAAATCTGGCACCAGGCAGGGATGCCCACTCTCACCACTGCTATTTAACATAGTTCTGGAAGTTTTAGCCAGAGCCATCAGACAAGAAAAAGAAATCAAAGGAATACAAATCAAGAAGGAAGAAGTCAAACTATCCCTCTTTGCAGACGACATGATTCTGTACTTAGAGGATCCAAAGAACTCTACTAAGAGACTATTGGAACTCATAGAGGAGTTTGGCAAAGTGGCAGGATATAAAATCAATGCACAAAAATCAACAGCCTTTGTATACACAAGCAATGCCATGACTGAGAAAGAACTGCTAAGATCAATCCCATTCACAATAGCTACAAAAACAATCAAATACCTTGGAATAAACTTAACCAAGGACATCAAAGATCTCTACGATGAAAATTACAAAACCTTAAAGAAAGAAATAGAAGAGGATACCAAAAAATGGAAAAATCTTCCATGCTCATGGATTGGAAGAATCAACATCATCAAAATGTCCATTCTCCCAAAAGCAATTTATAGATTCAATGCAATCCCAATCAAGATACCAAAGACATTCTTCGCAGATCTAGAAAAAATGATGCTGAAATTCATATGGAGGCACAAGAGACCTCGAATAGCTAAAGCAATCTTGTACAACAAAAACAAAGCCGGAGGCATCACAATACCAGACTTCAGGACATACTACAGGGCAGTTGTAATCAAAACAGCATGGTACTGGTACAGAAACAGATGGATAGACCAATGGAACAGAATTGAAACACCAGAAATCAATCCAAACATCTACAGCCAACTTATATTTGATCAAGGATCTAAAACTAATTCCTGGCGCAAGGACAGTCTATTCAATAAATGGTGCTGGGAAAACTGGATTTCCACGTGCAGAAGCATGAAGCAAGACCCCTACCTTACACCTTACACAAAAATCCACTCAACGTGGATTAAAGACCTAAATCTACGTCCTGACACCATTAAGTTATTAGAGAACATTGGAGAAACCCTTCAAGATATTGGCACAGGCAAAGAATTTCTGGAAAAGACCCGGGAGGCACAGGCAGTCAAAGCCAAAATCAACCATTGGGATTGCATCAAATTGAGAAGTTTCTGTACTGCAAAAGAAACAGTCAGGAGAGTGAAGAGACAACCAACAGAATGGGAAAAAATATTTGCAAACTATGCAACAGATAAAGGGTTAATAACCAGAATCTACAAAGAGATCAAGAAACTCCACAAAAACAAAACCAACAACCCACTTAAGAGATGGGCCAAGGAATTCAATAGACATTTTTCAAAAGAGGAAATCCAAATGGCCAACAGGCACATGAAAAAATGTTCAAGGTCACTAGCAATCAGGGAAATGCAAATCAAAAGCACAATGAGGTTTCACCTCACCCCGGTTAGAATGGCTCACATACAGAAATCTACCAACAACAGATGCTGGCGAGGATGTGGGGAAAAAGGGACACTAACCCACTGTTGGTGGGAATGCAAACTGGTAAAGCCACTATGGAAATCAGTCTGGAGATTCCTCAGAAACCTGAATATAACCCTACCGTTCGACCCAGCCATCCCACTCCTTGGAATTTACCCAAAGGAGTTTAAATTGATAAAGAAAAAAGCGGTCTGCACCCTAATGTTTATTGCAGCACAATTCACAATAGCCAAGACCTGGAACCAACCTAAATGCCCATCAATGGTAGACTGGATAAAGAAATTATGGGATATGTATTCTTTAGAATACTATACCGCAGTAAGAAACAACGAAATCCAGTCATTTGCAACAAAATGGAGGAATCTGGAACACATCATGCTGAGTGAAGTAAGCCAGTCCCAAAGGGACAAATACCATATGTTCTCCCTGATCGGTGACAACTGACTGAACACCAAAAAGGAAACCTCCTGAAGTGAAATGGACACTATGGGAAATGGTGACTTGATCAGCATAGCCCTGACTGCTAATGGACAACTTAATATATTATCCCTCTTAGTAGTTTTTTTGTCTGTTCTACTTAATATGACTGGTATAATGGCTTTTCTTTGGCTTCTCTGTATCTCGGTTTCTGTACCTAGTAAGCCCAGCCATTGTCGAAAGGCTTCCAAGCATCTCTCTAGCTCTGACGTCCTAATTCCCTTGTTCTGATAACACTGTTCAGGACTGTGCCAGCCAGACTCCACTAGGCAGGATGTGGCTGTCATCCTCTCATTACCTAACTGTTCAAGTGCAAATGCATCGCTGGGGTTCCACTTGGCCAAGTCATCCTGCACCCCACGAAGGGTGAGCCTTAGACAGAGCAGCTGGGAGCAGATGCTGACATGGCCTGCTGTTCATAAACAGCAGGAAAGGTCTGCGTCACTCCTGGAGAGGTGTGAATGGATGATTCACAACCCAGACAGTGGCAAGCCCTCCGCTGATGCACACTAATTATTCCCTGGTAACAACCAGCAACTTTGTGTCCCGAGCTCCTGAGAGAAGGAACCTAGGACAACCACTTGATAGAAATGAAGTTTTCATCTCTACCAAACTGCCTTAGGGTTTAGGGGGCCTTTTCAGCTCCTAACAGCACCAGCCACTGTGCAGCACAGAAGATAAGAAGTCAGGCAGAAGCTTAGTCTCACTCACTGTAAGAACGTGGGCAAGCCCCTAAAACTCTGAGCCCCCATTTTCTCATCTGAAAATGGGGTTGTTAATACCTAGCTAGCAGAGTTAGCATGAGAAACAACTTAGAGAACACATATCTAATGTCCGAAACAAGGTAAATGTCCACAACTGGTCATAGTTAGGAACCATCTGAGTGTGCCTCAAAGTTCTAGCAACCATGCCTTAGCACGTAACCAGCTCAACACTGGAGGAGGAATGGAGGACTGGAAGTCTGTGTGGTATGTTTAGTTGTTTAGAAGGTTTCATGGATGTCCAGTTTGTTCTAGGGACTAGGCTGGTCCTGGAAAACACAGAAAAGAATATTATATAGCTGGTGTGATAGAGGCACGAGGAAAATTAGCCCAGCCACAGAAGGATTATATGGATAAGTTGATAAAAAGCTTCCCAGGGGAAGGGACCAGGTCGAGCTGGAAAGAGCCAAGTGCACAGCTAATCAGCAATGGGAATGCTGCCTCCTTGTGCACTGCTGCTGGCCTCTGCAGGAATGCACACTGGGAACCCAGGACTACTGTGGATGACAGTCCATTTTCCAGGGCATGGGATATATAACATCATGGTGACTGTAACAGAAGGACTAATAGGACTAATGCCTACTGAAATGGACGATGAGAATTTTAAGTTCCAATGAATCTCCTTTAATTTTTGCTATAGCTCTAATGGGGTCATGCTACTACTCTGGCTTTTTGTATATTACTTTTTATTTTAAAAGATATGGACACATTCATATTTCAGACTTGACATTGATGGTGGTGAGGGGACTGGCAGTGAGTAAGTCATTGCCAAGTCACAGCAACAGAGCTGGGCTCTACCTTGTAGGGCCCTGCTTTCCTCTTTAAGACCCCACCCACCCAGAGTGTTCCAGCTGACACTGAATTCTCTCCTTCCTGTAGCAATTAAGGTTTGCACTAATTTAAGTTGAAAATAGATATTGCTGCGCAGAGTGGTCTCACAGCTTCCCTTGAGTGTCTTGGAACTTCCTGCACACTGAGAATCTGCCTTGTTCCCATCCCCCAGGGCTCTAGGCCTGCTGCACCTGTTTACTGAGTGAGGACAGGGCTGAAGGAATTGGGTGGAGGAGACAAACATAAGGCCTGTGGGATCTTGGGAACAAAGAGAAAATGACTGCAATGTCCACTATCTGTCTGTGAAATGGCAACAATAATATTCATAGGAAAGTCCTTCCCCAGGCCAAAAGACACTGGCAAGAAAGGGTTTTGTTTTGTTTGTTTAAAATGCATTTGTTCACTAAACAAATATTTACCCAGTCCTCTCCATGGAAGCTAGAGGTAATAATAAAGCAAAGCAGACACTGGCCCTGTGCTCATGGGGCCTACAACCTCTTAATGGAACAGGGTCACTCAACAGCAGTATGTGTATGTGTATGTGTATGTGTATGTATACCCATGGCTGTGGCTATGCCCATGTCATGTCTGTATCTATGTGTATACATCCGTATCTAAATCCACCATTATAAACTACGAGAGATGATTTTTTCACAAATCTGGGCTACTCTGC
Organism: Oryctolagus cuniculus; assembly: GCF_964237555.1. Lineage (NCBI taxonomy): Eukaryota > Metazoa > Chordata > Mammalia > Lagomorpha > Leporidae > Oryctolagus > Oryctolagus cuniculus. The sequence goes on from NC_091432.1 coordinate 220,415,097, forward strand.
AAGCATACAGCAGAGGGGCCCATCCAAAAGGGAACTGGGGGAGGAGGTGGGGTTGGGGGAAGGCATATGTCCTTGGTGAGTGTCATGTCCCAAATCATACCAGTGTGTGGCCTGCCGCTTTTGCCACACCAGAGCTTTCCCTGAGTGTGAGGATGATGCACACCCTCCTCTGAAGCCAGGGCATGCACGCAGCCCATGGTACCCTTCTGATTGCCAAGGCTGTCCTCCTCTGACACAGGCCATTACCTCCATCCTGAGCTTGTCCTGACCTCTCCATTGTAGAATGTCTCTTCATCCACCATCTGTCTACCACCCTTGTGAATCCCATCAGGATTTTAAAATGAAAACAAAATTTTTAAAGAGGTTCAATGATGGGGCCAGCATTGTGATATAGCAGGTTAAGCCGCCCCCTGTGATGCTGGCATCCCATATGGGTGCAGGTTTGTGACTCAGCTGTTCCACTTCCTATCCAGTTCCCTGCTAATGTGCCTGGGAAAGCAGCAGAAGATGGCCCAAGTCCTTGGGTCCCTGATACCACATGAGAGACCCAGATGAAGCTCCTGGCTCCTGGCCATTTGGAGAATGAACCAGTGGAAGGAAGATCTCTCTCCATCTCCCCTTCTCTCTCCATAATTCTTTCAAATAAAATAAATAAATCTTTAAAAAAAAGTTCAATGACAAAGGCTGAGGCTTGGAGATTGTTTATTCATGAAATACCCACACGGAGTCATGAGAGCTTCTTACAGCTCTCAACTCAGAGAGAAGCTCATTAAGACAAGCTGCAGGGCAGGGAAGGACTGGGTTCTCAGGATTTGGGTCCAGTTCTGCTGCCCTCTGCTGCAAAGGTCCCCCTGTACCCTCTCTAGGCCTGACAGTCCACATTTGTTCAATGATGGAGTGATCTCTAAGGTTCCTTCCAGGTCAAATTTCTAATAACATTTTGTAGCATCACAAATAGGCTACTCTTATGTTTGTCAATTTCACTTTGAGACATCAAGTGGAAATATAAGAATGGAAAGAGAGAAAAAGAGAAATAAGTCTTTCCTTCCCAGTTCCTACTTATACAATCAGTAGCAAGATCAGAAATAAATACAATCATATGACTAAGAGGAAGCCCTGCACCCAAACAGCCCTCCTTTTTCTGTGTTTGCTTGTTTCTTTATTTATTTATCTAGCTCAGATAGCCTGTATGAGCCTCAGTTTCCTCTTGTATAACTCATGGATACAACACCTATTTCTAAGGTGACATGGGATGACAAAGGCTCCGTGAAGGCTGGGGACTTTGCCACACTCACTGCAGTCAGTGGCTGGAACAGTACCCAGATTTTTATTGGACCAATGAATGAACAAAAGAAAATGTGAAGGGGCCAGTGTGTGGTGCAGGGGTTATGTCACTGCCTGAGATGCTGGCATCCCATATTGGAAAGCCTGTTTGAGTCCCAGCTGCTCTCTTTCTCATCCAGATCCCTGTTAATGTACCTGGGAAGGCAGCAGAAGATGGCTCAAGTGTTTGGACCCCAGCCATCCACAAGTGAGACAAAGATGGAGTTCTAGTGTCCAGGTTTCAGCGTGGCCCAGGCCTGGCTATTGCTGCCTTTGGGGAGTGAACCAGTGGATGGACAATTTCTCTCTCTCTCTCTCTGCCTTTCAAACAAATATATCTTAAAAAACCTTTTTAAAAAAGAAAATGCATATGAAACACTCCTAAGAGGACTGAGACCATAACAAAGATCAACACAATGGCTTTTACTTAAATGGCAACTATTACTATGGAAAGCAGACTTTTAATCAGTACTGACTGTCGCTCCCCCTCTTCGTGGAGGAATGACACAGGACCCTGCGCTGTTCTTTCGTCTGCTCGGCCCTCCCCGGGTTTGCTGCTGGTTCTTCCCGGGTTGGCTACTGTCCCTTCCACCTCCGTGGAAGGGCGGTTCCCCCTGCCACTTTCCCCATTTCCGCGGGGGAGCGGCACACCGCCAGCCGGCTCTCTCGGGGGCTGCTCAGGTATTCCTTCAGATAGATGTTCCTGGTGCATGTTGTCTCTCTCCTCCTTTATAGTCCTCTTCCACCAATCCCAACTCTGCTACCCACACGCCGAGTACTCTGCTCTCCTGCAATCAGGAGCAAGATCAGCTCCTGCAGCTCAATCAAATTGGCGAGAGGCAGCTGTGTAGAAGCTGTTTACTCCCTTCTCAGCGCCATATTGTGGGAGAGCAGATGCATAGAATAAGTCTTAATTCCAGTAACTTAGTCTAGTCCGAGTTGCTCCCCACACTGACCATGCCCCAACCCAGAGAATGGGGGTTCTTGATATGGTACCCAGGGCCCCTTTGTCAGTCTGGTGAATGTGGCTTGTAGGCAACACTGTAGAATCATTTTTTTCATAAGCATAAAGCCAAACGCAAAAGCATTACAAAAGAAGTACTTTCCAACATATTATCAAAGTCCATTGTAATACACATGCTTCTTTATCAACACATTAAATTAAAATATTTAGTAGCAGGTGTAATAACAACACATTCAAAGCAGTGATGAGCATAAACTACATTCTAAAAAATGTGCAGCAAATGAACCATGACCTAAACTGTATGTAATTTCTGTTGAGAACAAAGTCACAGCTGCTGGTAACATACCCATGTGTAGCACAGATGACAAGGAAATGCTAAGTTTCCACAAAAGACTGGAAAAGTAAAGATATTTTATTACTCCATGTAATTTCATGGGTATGTAGCCTGGACCCAGGTTAAGAGCTCCTGTCTAGGCTGAGTTTGATGGAGAAAGCTTTTCCCTGAATCTCTGTGACTTTGTAAATATAATCAGAAGCTTGAGTCCAGATAGAAAAAGACAGGAAATTAAAACTCAGCTATGATCACACCAAAATAAGTCCTTCCTCAAGGGACACACATGGCGTGGTGAAAAAACAGACTTGACTTCAGAAAAGCTTTAAAAAGCCTCCGTGGATTGTCCTTACACAGGTGACCTTCCTTCCTTCTCTGAGCTTCAGTTCTCTCATCTGCAAACAGGTCACTGCCATGTTTCCTCAAAGGGTGCCTGGGGAATGGGGGAATAAAGCAATGCACCTGTACGAACATGCAAACACTAATCCTTCTCCATGTCCCCACCTGCTTCTTCTAGGGTAACAGAAGTTTATTGCAGCTGCCCACACCTGTGCCTACTATAGGCGCCAGGCCCTCTATCAGATACTCAGCTGGGGCAGAGGCTGCAAGGAAAGACTTGTACTAAGAAGCTGAGCAAACACCAGAGGATGTGTAAAGACGTGTCACAGGATGCTCAGGTAGAAGCAATGGGGAAGAGATTCCTGGAGAAAGCAGTGAGACACTGGGTCTGGAAAGAAGATGAGGACAATGATGATACGGAGGGAGGGAAGAGAAAAGCAGAAGAGAGACAGGACAGGTGTTAGAGGAGAGGACAGACTGGGCAAGAGGGAAGAATGTTCTAAAGTCGGGTTATGAGCCATTGCCCAAGGTATGGGGTGATAGGGAAAAAAGAAATCTCTTGTGTGTGCTTTATAGAAACTTTTTAAAAAAGATTTATTTATTTGAAAGTAAGAGTTACAGAGACAGAAGCAGAGAGAGAGAGAGAGAGAGAGAGAGAGAGAGAAAGTCTTCCATCTGCTGGTTTACTCCCCAGATGGCTGCAACAGGCGTAGCTACGCCCATCTGAAGCCAGGAGCCAGGAGCTTCTTCTGGGCCTCCCATGGGGGTGCAGGGGCCCAAGCACTTGGGCCATCCTCTACTGCTTTCCCAGGCCATAGCAGAGAGCTGGATCAGAAGTGGAGCAGCTAGGACTTGAACCAGTGCCCATATGGGAGGGACACGGCAGGCAGTGGCCTCACCCACTACACCACAGCAAGGCCCCCTACAGAATCCTTCTAGTTAAAGTCCACAAGGAAGATCTCACTGCTCCATTTTGCAGTTGAGAAAACTGAGGATCAGAGTGATGAAATCACCAGAAAGCCCATAGTTCCTTAAGAGTGGGATCATGGAGCTGGCATTGTGGTGCAGTGGGTGAAGTTGCCATCTGCAATGCCCATGATCCATGAGAGTGCCAGTTCAAGTCCTGGCTGCTCCACTTCCAATCCAGCTCCCTGATGATGCATCTAGAGAGATAGCAGAAGATGGCCCAAGTACTTGGGCCCCTGCCACCTTTGTGGGATACCTGGACGGAGTGCCTGGTTCCTGGCTTCAGCCTGGCCCAATCACATTTTTACAGCCATTTGGGGAGTGAACCAGTGAACGGAAGATCTCTCTCCATCTCTCCTTCTCTCTCTGTCATTCTGTCATTCAAATAAAGAAGTAAATCTTCTCACACACACACACACACACACACAGTGGAGTCACAACAGGAATCCAGCTGATCAGATTGTATCATCTGTGTTCTCCTCCCAGAATGCCTCCTGGAGAAGATTGTGCTCTGAAACTCATTCCAAGAATCAGGAACCCAACACTTGAAGACAATGGCAATGGGGGAATTGCCGATTTTCCCCCTCCAATGCAGTCCCCACCCCTTTTACTTGTCTTGCACATTCCATGGCTTTCTCTAAGCCAGTGGGGGTGTCAGGGTGCCAGTGAACATCAAGGGTGTATAGAGCGGCAATAGAGACTCTGGCTTGTTCTCCAGACAGCCATCACCAAGCACTGGCCAAGTTGGGTTCTGGAGGCTTTTGTCCTGCCTGCCTCACCCCCACACTGCCAGAGGGCTCTGCTTCTGGCTCTTGTCCAAGCCAGACCTAGCTTCTGCCATGTGCTGCTGCACCATTCCCATGAGTAGCCCTGGAATAAAAGTGAGCATGTCCTTGCCTCCCCCAAAGAGGATGCCTGATGCCCTGCAGTCAGTTCTAGAGCATAAGGCTTGCCAGCTGTGCTGAGTCACAGAAAGGCCCCCCTGAGAAGTTCTTGGTGTTTGGAGAAATAGAGGCAGCGGCAGCTTTGCTTTCCAACCTCACAAGCTTCTCTGTGACCAGCGCATATCAGATTTATTCAGATCCCCAGTCTTTGAAGACCTAACCTCTCTTTCACTCATCCAAGCCTAAATGTGTCAATCACTTTCTTCATGGCCACATTGAGCAAAGAACCCAAATTCTCCACATGTAGTATTTCATGCAGTACTGACAACAACCTTGTAAGACAGGCAGACATGATCCCACTCTATAGATGTAAAAACTGAGGCTTAGCAAAGGGAAGAGATTTGCTTCAAGCCTCTAGGTGATCAAGATTGAAATCAAGATCACTTCCATCTGATCTCAAAGCTGGGTGCCATCCTACCATCAATTTCAACCCATTTCATGAAGGAAGGGTTTTGTTGTTCAACCCCACCACAAGCAACCTAGCCAGGGAAAGGAAATGGATCTTTGAGCAGAGAAGGAAGGAGGAAGGGGAGGAGGGGTGGGAGCAGAAAAGAGAAGGAGAGACAGGTTTTAATTTTCCCCACTAGAATGGGAGTGGATGAAGCAAGGAACCTCTGCACGTCCAGGGCCTAATACACCCACGGTTACTACAGGGGTGGCAAATATTTCTGGACTATGGAAGGATGCATGAACAAACAGTAAAAGAAGTCATTGAAGAGTTCATGAAAACACAAATGTCACTGCACCCATTGCCTGCTAAACTGGTTTTTAAATGAATCAGAGCTTTCAAGAGCTGAAAGTCCTGTCCCTTGATGCCTCTCCTTGTGGGAATCACAGTGATGACTTTGGGGAGATAAGAAGACAAAAAAAAACAAAGAATGATGTGAAACTCTGCCCATTAAGACCACTGGAAATGCTGAGTTGTTCTCAATGAGCATAAAGTCTCAGATGTGCAAGACGAGCAATTTCTGGAGGTCTGCTGTATAAAATACAAGATAACTCCAGAAAGTTCAGAGGTATGAAAATAAAGATAAATGTGGGTACAAAAATACTGAAATCCTTGCACTGTTTTTTCATAATAAATATTTCCACAAACTTTCTGAGATACTTGTATAGTGCCCTTAGTTAATAAAATTGTGCCCTTAAATTTTTAAGAGTGTTGATCTCCTGTGAAGTGTTCTTAGAAACAAACCACAAAAAATCAAAGGAATAGGGAGAACTCTGGTCGGGATGGTTACGTTTACCCTGACCTTGACTGTGGCGATGGTTTCACAGGTGTATGCAAATGTTCAAACTCATCAAATTGTAAACACTAAATAAATGCAGGGTCTAAAATTATTTTTATTTATTTGAAAGGCATAGAGAAAGATGTGTGTTTGTGTGTGTGTGTGTGTGTGTGTGTGAGAGAGAGAGAGAGAGAGAGAGAGAGAGAGATTTTGTTGGTCGATTCTCCAAATGCCCCCCAGACGTGGGACTGGGCCAGGCCAAAGGCAGGAGCCAGAAATTCAATCTAGGGCCCCTACATTGGTGACAGGGACCCAAGTATATGAGTTATCACCTGCCTCCTCCCAGGGTGTGCGTTAGCAGGAATCTGGAATTGGGAGCAGAGATAGGACTCAAATCAGTCACTCTGATAAGAGATGTGAACATCTCACACAGCAGTATAACTAACAGTTCATTACATAACAATTATACCTAAAAAGTTATTTAGAAACCTGTCTTAAGGCCTCCAGACATGGCTGGCTTCCATGTAGGTAGGCAGGGGTATTGGAAGAAATTCAGCGAAGATTCAAGAAGAGGGGGGGTGGGGTGGGTGCTGAGCTCTGTGACAAATGAAGTTAACAGGGATGGCTTTGCATCCAATCTTTTGGAATTCCCTCAGGACTTCCTGACCAAGCAGGTCAAGAGCTGAAATAGTGAAACAAACAAACAAAACACTGGATTGAGAGTTTGGATACCTGAATCCCACATTGTTTCTGCCTCTGGCTCACTGTGATGGTGAGCAACCCCCTTACACTCCTTGGACTTCAGTCTACCCATCTAGGAAAAGAGGATTGGACACAATGTTCCTTCTGGTTGCTTTAATATGAACTGTTTCAGAAATCACTGAAACTCCCCAAACAAGGGAAGTTGAGGCTGTTACACCTGCAGGCTCTGTTAGGAACAGGACAGCAGGAAATGCCCCAATTTTCTAGGTTTGTGCAAGACTCCTGCTTCCTCAGAGCCAGGGATCACAAGTTTTCTATGTGTCAAGGTCTCCTTCCACAGCTCTGCCTTGTCTACCCTTATTCCAATATTCATTTTTCATGCAGGCCATATCCATGGAGCACTTACTACCTACTGGGTACAGTCCTAGCTCTACACCGGTGTGCAGGGGTGACAATTGTCCTCAAAGAGCTTGAATTAGATGGAGAAGCGCTGCAGACCCACACAAATGAACTAATGGCAGACCTCCCTGGGATGAACTGCAGACCACTGGTTATTTTACGATCCCTTGCTTGTATGCAGGGCTGTGTTGTTTTATAATGGTTGCCATGCACCTCATTTTTGAAGGCTGTCACCATTGTCTTTAGCATTGCTATTTCCACTTAACAGATGAAGAAACTGAGTCCCTAAAAGGGAGAAAGGCTTGCTTAAAATCAAAGCCTGGTATTTCTCAGGCAGCGCTGACAGCCTGAAGTGACTGGAAGTGGTGCACATAATGTGTGTATGGAGGGTGGACTTGGAAGAGAGGGGTCTGAAATGTGGTTGAAGGTCAATAAAACACCCTATAAGACAGCCAGGGAGCAGACAGCTTCCCACATACCAAGGAAGCAAAAGAGATACTGACACAGGAACCTGGAGAACACATTTCAACTCTATAACAAACACTTCAGAAAGGAGATGAAATACAATGTGCTATTAGAATAAATGAAGGAAAGAAATATAGGAAGGATCAATGGGAACCCTGGAAAGCTTGGAAGACTTGTATGAGAGCAATGGGAGCTAGAATCGCAGCTTTGCCATATGTACCCTACTTCACTGTAAGACCTTGTGAGGGTCACTTGGTCTTTCACTGACCCCAGCTTCCTCGTTTGTCACATGGAGGTTATAAACTTACTGCTCAGGAGTCACAGGGAAACAAAATGAGGAAAGCCACTTCAAGTACCAAACATATTACTGGGCATAGAGGTAATGTCCAACTAGTGTGACTACACTTCTCAATCTGCTGTGTTTGCAGGGTGCCAACAGGTTAGAAGGAAGGGCCATTTTCCAAGAGACTCCAGCTTATATAGAACGCAAAGCACCTCTACTTACCTATGAAGAATTGCTTTACTTTGTCAAAGGGACATCACAGGCAGCAAAAGGCTATGTCTAGTCTGCCAGCTACTTGCAGAAAAATTTAGTAGTAGAAACTGAGTTACGGTATTTAAGCGCTGGTTAGTTAATTCATTTGCGGAATAAGATCTCCTGCTGCTTTAAAGCATCAAGGGTATCTTTAGTACAATTTCTTTCTTTTTTTTTTAATTTGACAGGTAGAGTTATAGACAATGAGAGAGATAGAAAGGTCTTCCTTCCATTGGTTCACTCCCCAGATGGCCACTATGGCCGGCGCTGCGCCAATTCGAAGCCAGGAGCCAGGTGCTTCCTCCTGGTCTCCCATGCGGGTGTGGGGCCCAAGGACTTGGGCCACCCTCCACTGCCCTCCTGGGCCACAGCAGAGAGCTGGACTGGAAGAAGAGCAACCGGGACTAGAACCTGGTGCCCATATGGGATGCCAGCACCGCAGGCGGAGGATTAACCAAGTGAGCCACGGCGCCGGCCCCATAGCACGATTTCATGAATGGAGTTTCTATATGGTGAAAAGCACCAGATAATTGCCCCCGATCATCGATACTTATAAGACTATAAGGTATTCAATGCCTTAATTGATGGTTACTAATTTCTTTAGGAACAATGAAATAAATAACCCATCTAGTCATTCAATATTGCACCCTTCCATCCATACATCACTCTATCCATCCATCCATCATTACAAGGATATTTATTTATTAAGCACCTATTATACCTGACCCTGAGCTATGAGCTGTCAGAGATACAGATAACAAATTAGCTATGGCCGCTATCCCCAGCCAAGCCAGCTATATTGCAGATAGAAAACATCTGGCAAGAAGATGATGAGAAAGGTCTCCAGGAGCTCACAAAGGAAAAGGTCACTTCCAATTTGGGTTTAGGGAGGTGGGTGGAAGTTGGCGGAGTGATTAAAAAAGACTTGAATCATCTTTTTATAGCTTTGAAATTTTGAACTGTGTGTATAAATATGCTTACTCAGAAATAAATACATTTAAAAAAATCAGTCATGGCACTTGGGAGGAGGACGTGGGGGAGGATTTAAATAGTGCAGACAGAAAATGAGGAGGAGAGGCACAGGAGACCATGGACTGAAAACAGGGTCATGAGTAGTGAGGAAAAGGCAAACATAAGACTGGATTGCAAGGAAAGTGGGTTAAAGAAATGAAAGCCTTGAGTGTAGTAAACTATTCTCCAAAAGCCTGCCTATGTCTTAATTTGCATTTACTTGACAAGATTGTGTTCCGGTTCATCAACAAGTTGGCAAATATTTTTTTGTGAAATGATAATTCTCAGTGCTGATGGCGGTGTAGTGCAATGCTACTTTTCTATTCCACTTGTGGGAGTATAACTTGTTAAAATTTATGGAAAGCAATCTTACAAAATGCATCAGGACTCTTGAAGTATTCAGACACTTTGACTGAGTGAACAGAATAGTAAATCTTCGAGGAAAAATGAGCCATGCAGGTAAAGATATATGCACAATGATGTCCCTTATATCAATGTCATGGAAGTGGTCTAGATACCCAACAGTAAGGAAATGATCATGAATATTATGGTTCAGTCACAATGTCAGATGATATGCAAAAATTTTAAATATTGATTTCCAGATATAGTCAAATACATGGAAAATATTTACATTATAATATTAAATTTTTCAAAGGCAAGTAAAAATTACACTGACATAAACTTACATGCACATATAACAGACAGAGACTTCAATGAGGAGGAGGTGTTTCACTGGGTTGGATGTATGGACACAGGAGTGAGTGAGACCACACATTGGACAGCTCTTATATTTGCATATACAATATCCATGTTCTTCTATTCTGATAACAGCAGCCCATTTGGCTTCGTGGATTTATCAGTTAAGACATGTTGTCTCCTCTCACTTATAGGTAAGCAAGTGAACTGACAATTAGGCCAATCAGATATTTGCTCCTGGGAATCTCAGGCTTCATAAATGACACAAAAGTTAAAGCTATAGAAATTGATTGTTCATAAACTATCCAGGTCCTCTACCACCTGGACGCTACACGAAGTACCTGTCCAGGATTCACCTACTTTGGTTTGCTGACTGTTATCATTGGCATGCTACTTGGAAGTTTCTGGGCAGGGCAATGTCATACATAGAAGCTGCTAAGAGACACTTCAGCTCAAAGAAACTGGATTTGATTCAGTACTGCCTGAGTGTTGCCAGCAGAAGAGCTGAACAAAAATTTTGAGCTTTTTGGAGAAGTGTGTTGTGGGAAGACACTGAAGTCCATGTGGTTCGACCAGGAGGGGATGCCTGCCTTATGCCACCTGAGAGAGCCCAGCAGAGAGCAGAAGGCAGGAGATGGGGGCCTCCATCTTGGCCCCATCTGTACCCTAGAGAGTTAGGGGCAAGTAGGAAGGAAAGAGAAGAAGCAAGCAAATTGTACCTGCAGGTCAATGTGAACAGAGTTGCTTGGAAAAGTCAATCTCACAGCCAGGCAGGCAGACTTTATTCAGGGGTGGAAGCCCTTTTTCTGCCAAGGGCCATTCTGATATTTATAACATCATTCACAAGCCACACAAAAATATCAACTTAAAAATAAGCCTACTAAAGATTTATTGAATTCTGAGTCCTTCCTGTGGTTGCCTTGGCAGGGGCAGATTTCATAGGCCTTATATGGCCCACAGATTGGACATTCCCCATTCCCCACCCCTGCATGAAACCCTGTTATCTTACAAATTCAAGGCAAAAGCAAAGACAGTTACGCTGCTTGGGAGGCCAGGGAATACGGCAGCACAACCCTGGGCCTGAGATCTAGCAGAAGTGGATTCAAGTCTCTGCTCTGCTGCTGTTGTAAATGGCCTTGGATAGTCATTGCCTACATCAGCTTGCCAGAACTGACAAAACAGTACCACAGTCTTCAGCAAGAGATATCTGTGGCCTCAGAGTTCTAGAAGCTACAGGTCCAAGGTACAGATGGAGGTTAGAAGTCAGCAGGGTTGGCTTTTGTCTGAAATCATTCTTTGGCTTGTAAATGGTCTCTTCCCCCTCTGTCTTAACATGGTCTTTTCTCTGTGTGTGTGTGTTCATCCTAGTCTCTTCTCATCAAAATACCAGTCCATGCCTCTTTCCTCTGCTGCTTGTTTCTTAGCAAGTGTTGGCATTTCTTAGTTTATAGACACATCACCCTGATCTCTCCCTTGATATTCACTCAGGGTTCTATGTGTATGCATGTCTATCTCTTTATTTCCCTTTTTATAAGGACATCAGTCACCCTGGATTAGGGCACATTCCACTCACCTAAATTAACCTTAATTGCCTCTTTAAAGACTTTATCCCAAATACAGCCACATCCTGAAGTACTGGAGATTAAAACTTCAACACAGATATTTTGGAGGTGACACAATTCAGTCAATAGCAATTCTATTTTCTGAGCATTAGTTTTCCTAATTTTTTTCTCTCTCTTTTCTTTTCCTCCCTCCCTCCCTCCCTCCCTCCCTTTCTTTTTCTTTCTATTTCTTTCTTTCTTCCTCTTTCTTTCTCTCTTTCTCTCTCTCTTTCTTTCTTTCTTTCTTTCTTTCTTTCTTTCTTTCTTTCTTTCTTTCTTTCTTTCTTTCTTTCTTTTTCTTTCTTAAGATTTACTTCTTTATTTTGAAAGGCAGAATAACAGAAATCACAAAGAGAGAGGGAGAGATAGAGATCTTCCACCTGCTGGTTCATTCCCCAAATGGCAATGGCCGGAGCTGGGTTGAACTGAAGCCAGGTCTCCAAGTGGGTGTAGGGGCTCAATGATTTGGCCCATCTTCCACTACTTTCCCAGGCACATTATCAGGGAGGTAGATCGGAAGTGGAGCACCCTCGACTTGAACTGACACCCATATGGGATGCAGGCACTATAGGCATCAGCTTTAACCGCTATGCCACAACTTTCTGATTTTCAGCCAGGTTCTTTGGTCACTATTTCAAAGCACATCCATCATTCATTCAATCATTTCTTTATGTCAAAGGGACACAGTAGGACAGATGCAGTTAACTGGCCACAGGGATGCTCTGTCAGCTTTGTTCTGGACAAGACCACTAGTTGGCATTCTTGGGGCTGGAAATAAATGTTTGCAAGCATTGGAGATGCCACTGGTCTGTGAAGTACTCCAAATGCAGACTTTGCACAAGCAATGTGGCAGAACTGACCCCTCCTACAATGATGGTTGTTTTTCTTTCTTTTTCATTTTTTGGTAGGGAAAGAATTTGGCATTTCAGGAGTAGAAAAAAGATATTTACTGAGAACTGTGATATTTTGGGTACTGTTCTAGGTATAACCAAGACGGGATATTAAAGAGTGCTTCCCTCATGGCATTTACATTCTAGTGGGTGTGAACAAGGATTACGGTTTAGGTAATTTTTATTTATTTGTTTATTTGACAGATAGAGTTAGAGAGAGAGAGAGAGAGAGAGAGAAAGAAAGGTCTTCCTTCCTTTGGTTCACCCCCAAAATGGCCACTATGGCCAGAGCTATGCCAATCCAAAGTCAGGAGCTAGGTGCTTCTTCCTGGTCTCCCATGTGGGTGTAGGCGCCCAAGCACTTGGGCCATCCCCCACTGCTTTCCCGGGCCACAGCAGAGAGCTGGACTGGAAGAGGAACAACCGGGACTAGAACCTGGAGCCCAGTGTTGAACATGACATGTGGAGACTACGGAGAGCTGGGCTGGGATATGCTGGCTTAGTAAGATTGTCAGGAAAGGTATCCTTGGTCAGATCATCAGGGTGTTAGGTCATGGAGGTGATAAAATGGGATAATGGACACAGAGCAATTAACATAGAACAAGTGCTCAATAAACTGCTTCAGTTGATGTTACTCTTAATTATGTTCTAAGGTCCTTACCTGAATATGAGGACACTATGCCTGCATCAGAAGGTTGCTAAACAGATCGAATTTGGAAAGACTTAGAAATAAACTAACCCAATAAATTTAATGATTACTGATTGTCACCTGGTGACTCTGTTTTGGATTGGGGTCAGATCAGGACCCCTTGAAGAGATGGCTTTTGAGCAGAGGCTGGAAGGAAGCACTGGCAGCAACCACACTGGGAAAAGCCTGGTACAAGTAGAGGGAACAGCAAGTACACAGGCCCAGAGGCCAGAGGTGGGGTTGACCCTTCCAGGAAAAGCAGGAGCAACATCAAAGAGGGTCTTAGAGGTGACAATGAGGACTAGGAGTTTTATTACAGATATAAAGCAAAGATATTGAACAGGTAATAAAGCTAAGCACTGAATAGGTGTAATAAAAGGCTCTGGAGCATTTTGAACAAGGAGTACAATGACCTGATTTACATTTTAAAAAATAATTTTGACCACTATATAACTTGGTATATGTCAATTTATTCTTGTGAAAAATAGCAACATTATTTACATCTGATATATCACAAGATTAGCAGTAACATATGTAAAGTGTATAACTCTTATTTTAAAATTAAGATATTTGAGACCAGTGTTGGGGTACAGCAGGTTAAGCTGATATCTTTGATGCCAACATCTATAAAGGAATACTGGTTCAAGGCCTGGCTGCTCCACTTCCAATCTAGCTCCCTGCTAATGCACCTGGGAAGCCAGAAGATAGCCCAAGGACTTGGGCCCCTGCCAGCCATGTGGGAGACCTTGGTGGAGTTTCTGGCTCCTAGCTTCGGACTGGTTCAGCCTCAACTGACATGGCCAATTGGGGAGTGAGCCAGCAAACAGAAGAGGTCTTTGTCTCTTTTTTTTTTTTTTTTAGATTTACTTATTTTGTTTGAAGAGCAGAGTGACCCTGAGAGAGGGAGAGACAGAGGTCTTCTGTCTGTTAGCTTACTCCCAAGATGGCCACATGGCCAGGGCTGGGCCATGATGAAGCCAGGAGCCAGGAGCTTCAGTTGGGTCTCCCACATGAGTAGGAGGGGCTCAGGTACTTGAGCCATCTTCCGTTGCTTTTCCAGATGCATGAGCAGGGAGCTGGATCAGAAATGGTGTAGCCATGACTGGAACCAGCACCCATATGGGATGCTGGTACTGAGGGCAGCAGCTTAACCCACTATGCCACAGTGCCGGCCCCGCTCTGTCTCTCTGTGGATCTCTTCCTCTCTTTTTGTCACCCTGCCTTTCATATAAATAAAACAAAATAGCTATTCATGAAGTGCCTGCTATGTGTAGACACATCAGATATAGCAGAATAGATAGATGTCATTACAACATAGTACCGTTAAGCACCTTCTGATATTTTTATTGGCACAGTATCAAAGATCAATAAATTATTCTAATTCATATTTTTAATTTCTCTTGTCCTCAATGTGACACAGTTAAAACCCACCATTGGCAACTTCCTGAATATAGAGATGAGACCTTCCTCTTCTAGGCCTCTCTGGGGGATTCCTATTCACGTTCCAGAGCCCAATCAATTACCACCTTCTCCACGAAGCTGGAAGCCCTCCTACACCACTCTGTTAGGACCAGTCTGCCTCTTTGGCTCCTGGCTCCACCTCTACTGAGGCACATCCCACTGCACAGGAGTAGGCTGTTTGCTCACAAGGTAAATCCTTCTCATTTATTGGTGTATCCTTGGGAATCCACACGGGGTCTGACATATGGCTGATATAATCAGTGTTTAGAGAAGAATGAAAGCAAGAGAGGAAGAGAGCGAGGCAGAGAGGGAAAGAAATCCAATTATTTCCTCTTCCTTTTCCAAATAATGCTAAAGCTCATTTTAGCCAGGAAGTTCTGAGTTTATTGATCAACATTTCTGAGATATTGAACCAAGTTTCTATTGACAGAAATAACTGGCAACCAGGGAGGAGGAGCAAGAAATGTGCTGACAGCCAGCAAATCATATCACTGGTATTGGAGCACCTGTCTCTGCCAAGGGGGACAATCATTAATTTCCTGTTCCTTCGCGGTTACATTTCTTGAGTTGAGTGACAAGTTCATCTGGCCCTTTATAAATAAACTCCCTTCTTATTCCATGTTTCTAACTGCACCTGCCACCCAGATGATCGGCCGCCCGGGACTCACATAAACATTTCAAATTGCTGGCAATAGCTCAACATGGTAGTTAAAGGAAATCTTTCTGTTACTGTATGATATAACTACGAGAATCCACTTTTCCCAGCATTGTAGGCATCACAGTTCCATGTGCAGAACCCAAAAGGGTTTCTTTTATTGTCCCCCCATTAAATAAATGACACCCTAGCACACAGCCATAAAATGGTTTGATGGCATATAGAATTTGACGTTAAGTCTCCCTGCTAAAGCTGTGCAATACTGAATTAGTCTCTTATCTCTCTGAGCTTCAGTATTCTTGTTTGAAAAATGTATATACAGGGGTGGGCATCTGTCAAAGAAATAGACACCTGTATCCCTTCCCAGTGTGCCTGGATCAGATCTCTGCTTCTGGCTCCTGACTCTGGGAGGCAGAGGGGATGGTTCAAGGAAGGAGTTACTGCCACCAACAGAGGAGACCTGTACTGACTTCACAGCCTTTAGCTTCAACCCAGGCATGGTCTCTATCATTTGGGGAATGAACCACTGATGGGAGCTCTCTGCTTCTATATCTCTCTGCCTCTTCAATAAACAAATAAAAATTTAAAAAAGAAAAGAAAAAATGCAATGCAGATACATTAATAGCACTGTTGATAGGAAGGATGGGAGGTAAAAGAAGTTAACAAGTTTAAATTGATATAGTGGAAAAAGAAATTTCTATAAAATCTCATTGAATCTCATCATGACTCTCATGATTGCTTTTACAGATATGGATATGGTGACTCCAAGAAGAGAGGTGACATATTCCAGGCTGGCAAGTGGCAGAGGTGGATATGAACCCAGCTGTGCTTGAGATAGCTGCTCACAGAAAGAAACTGTATCATTAATCTCATTAGTGATTTTGCCCCTGTGCCTCTCCTCAAATTCCATTTGGTGCTACTGTCCTTGAGGTTAGCATAGAAAGAATTCAGCTTTTTGCTTGGCTTCAGGTACACAAAGCAATTCCAGTCCACCTAGAAGTAATTCTCCTGGAGTCATCAAAGCAAAGTGTTTAGAACCCAAAGGCCTGGCATTGATGCATCTAATGTATTCATTGTTCTGTTTATTTTGCTAACAGTAGCCAGAGGTACCTTGACATTTGCATTGGTATACACTTTCTCTTACAGGCTGTTTATATTTTGGAAAGGTTTTGAGTAGTGCTAACTATTAACTCCAGCAGGAAAATTTCTCTCTTGAAGGATAATCAGCCTTATGTGGTAGAGCTTTCAGAGGGAGGCTCAAGACATTTCCCTTTTGTGTTCTCAACAGGCAGACATTTAGTAAATAAATGTCAGCTTGGTGGCATCCAGTTGCCGTGGCCCTTTGGGAGCTTCCATCAGAATAGAGAAGACATTAATCTCATAACAGTGTTTACTATATGTCAAACATTGAGCTAGGCTCTTCCTGTGCACAATCTTCCACAACAGTGTGAAGTAGCAACTATGCTATCCCCACTTTATAGATGGGGAATCTGAGGCATATGGAGGCACAGGTGCATACACAAAGCCACACAGCATGAAAGTGAAGGTTGTAGCAAGGGTTTATGACTGACAATGGGCTTAGTTGAGCCACACAGAAGCACTGGATTAGCAGTTGGGCTTTGGGCTGGAAAGTGGGTGATTTTAGCTGGGTGATGGGCACATGGGAAACCATTGTACAGATGTCTTGACATAGCAATGGATTGGTTTATGTTTTTTTTTTTTTTTATCTTCCGATAGTGTGAAAGCAATAAGATTTGGAATCTGTATTTTTTCCCCAAGCTAACATAAAGCGGTAGGGTATACTCCTATAATGCTGGGCAGCAAAAAGCCAAAGCTCCAGGGTAGTGGCTCCATGACAAAGCAACAATGGAGACTCTGCAGCATGCTGTGTTGCTAAGCTATGGTATGCAGTAGGTGAGGTAGATTAAATGCACTGTTAATTATGAAATTTGCAATCTGCGAGTTTATCAGTATATAACCCCATTGTCACTCTAAAGGCATCTGTACTATTCTTTCCATATTTGTGTGTTTGATATTTTTATAATAAAATTATATATATTTTGTAAAAGTGTAGGCTATACAGCCAGACTGCTCGAGTCTGAAACAGAAGCAGAGGTAACATTGCCATCATTCTCATGTGGTTGTTGTACAGATAAAAGGAATTAATACAGGCAAGGCATTTGGAACTGGTCACAGTGCAAGTGTTCAAGTCCTGTTAGTTATTATTTATTGTAACAGCTCAGATGGGAATGCTTGGGTGCTGCCATGTAGTCCTGAATACATGGCCACCCTTCCCTCACTTTTCTGAGAAGATTTTAAGAGTGATTTGAGGCCAGCGCCATGGCTCACTTGGTTAATCTTCTGCCTGCGGCGCCGGCATCCCATATGGGCGCCGGGTTCTAGTCCCAGTTGCTCCTCTTCCAGTCCAGTTCTGCTGTGGCCTGGGAGGACAGTGAAGGATGGCTCAAGTGCTTGGGCCCCTGAACCCGCATGGGAGACCAGGAGGAAGCACATGGCTCCTGGCTTCGGAGCAGCAGAGCTCCAGCCATTGCAACCAATTGGGGAGTGAACCAGCAGATGGAAGACCTCTTTCTCTCTGTCTCTGTCTCTCTCTCTCTCTGCCTCTCCTACTCTGTGTGTAACTCTGACTTTCAAATAAATAATCTTTTAAAAATAAAGATACAATTCCTGATGCACTCTAATGCATCTTCCCCTAGAAATTTTTAAAATAAATTGATCGAGAAAGTTACCTTTGTGTGTGTCAGGCCCAAGGTGACCATGTCTTTTCAAAGGGAAGGTTTTGTGGTGCCAATGTTGTTCTTATATGCAAGTATTTATGGTTGTCGCTCCCCGTCTTCATGGGGGAATGACACTAAACCCTGCCTAGGCTTCATATCCGAGTCACGGCACCATTATGTCGCTCCCCGTCTTCATGGGGGAACGACACAGGACCCTGCGCTGTTCTTTCGTCTGCTCGGCCCTCCCCGGGTTTGCTGCTGGTTCTTCCCGGGTTGGCTACTATCCCTTCCACCTCCGTGGAAGGGCAGTTCCCCCTGGCCACATTCCCCACTTCCGCAGGGGAGCGGCACACCGCCGGCCGGTTCTCTCGGGGGCTGCACGGGTGTTCCTTCAGCTAGATGTTCCCCATAGATGTTCCTGGTGCATGCCGTCTCTCTCCTCCTTTATAGTCCTCCTCCGCCAATCCCAACTCGGCTGAGTACGCTGCTCTCCAATCAGGAGCAAGTCCTACAGTTAATTGGTTGAACTGGAGGCAGCTGTGCGGAAGCTGTTTACTTCTCTCCCAGCGCCATATTGTGGGAGAGCAGATGCATAGAATAAGTCCTAATTCGAGTAACTTAGTCTAGTCCGGATTGCTCCCCACAGATCCCCCTTTCTTTTTATTTTTTGGTGTTGATACGCGCCTGTCTTCGGTGTCCCGCAGCACACACTCTGCTGTACTTGCTAGAGTTGCCACAGGCTCTTACAAGTCCTATCAATCAGGAAAACCGAATTCGGGTCCTCTCTTCGCCATTGTGAGGAGGTTTTTAGGCGCTGATGCGTGCCTGTGTTCGGTGCCCTGCAGCGCATGCTCTGCTCTGCTAGAACTGCCTGCAGGTGTTTACAAAACCTATCAGGCAAACCGAATCCAAGCCTTCTCATTGCCGTATTGTGGGGGAGACTTATTAGTGTTGGTTTGTGCCTATCTTCGGTGACCTGCAGCTCATACTCTGGTCGAGCTTTGCTGGCGCTTACCGCCTTAAATCAGGCAGACCGAATCCAAGCTTAATATTGTTGCATTGTGGGGAAGCTTTACTGATGTTAATTCGTGCCTGTCTTCGGTGACCTGCGGCTAGCCACCCAGGTGCTCATCGCCTCACTAATCGGGCAGACCGAATCCAAGCCTTCTAATTGGCATGTTGAGGGGAGGCCTTATTTTTCTCTATTTCTCTATCTCCGGGCATTCCTACCTCTCCCATTTCACTTCTATCTTCCAGCATTCCCATTTCTCTTTTACTTCACTTCCAAACTTCTGTTTCTCTTATCCCTGCGGCTTTCCGGCACCTCGCCCCGCCGGCGGGTTCCCGGCTCTGCGCCGCTTCAGCCCGCGCGCCTCTCTCATCTGCGCAGCTTCCCGGCTTTGCGCGGCTGGGGTTCGCGCGCTCCGCGGTCTCCACGCTTAACCCTTTCGCGTCTGAACCACGGCCTACGCCAGCGTTCCCTATCTATTCACGCCCCGTGCTCTCTCTGCACGCGGCGGCTTCCGCGAGTAACACAGCGTAGCTTGCGTCTCCGCCACTAGGATTCAATCTAAGTTCCCCGGGCTAGCCTGGCGAATTCAACCCAGCGTACGTCTCCGCCCCACGATTTGGCTTCCCGTCCTTTGCTCCCCGGGCTAATCAGACGGATCCCAATCTGGCTTACGTCTCAGCTTCTGGCTTCAACTTTTCGCCTCCTATTCCCGGGCTAACTTGAGAACCCCAAAGTGGCTTTCGTCTCCGCCTCGGCCTGCCCCCTGCGGCTTCAATTTCCCTAACATTTTTCTCTACCCGGTATGTTTCCCCAAACTTTCCTCCAACGATATTCCTCCCTCATTTCTCCTGGCCTCTCCCCACAGTCCGCGTCCGAGTCTGTTTGTTCTAGCTTTCACTTTCGCTTTCGACCTTAGAGATTTTTCCCAGCTTCCCCCCGTAGTCCGTATCCGAGTCTATGCCTAGGCTTTCAACAGCTTCCTCCGGCACCTCTTTCGTCCGGCTTTTCCCTAGGCTATTTGCTAGTCTCTCTCTCCGGTATTTTCCCAGTTCTTCCCGTTTCTTCCCTCCTAAGTTTTTTATCCGTCCTAGGTTTCCTATCCGAGTCACGTTTCTTCCCTCCTAAGTTTTCTATCCGTCCTAGGTTTCCTATCCGAGCTAGGTTTCCTATCCGAGTCACGGCACCATTATGTCGCTCCCCGTCTTCATGGGGGAATGACACTAAACCCTGCCTAGGCTTCATATCCGAGTCACGGCACCATTATGTCGCTCCCCGTCTTCATGGGGGAACGACACAGGACCCTGCGCTGTTCTTTCGTCTGCTCGGCCCTCCCCGGGTTTGCTGCTGGTTCTTCCCGGGTTGGCTACTATCCCTTCCACCTCCGTGGAAGGGCAGTTCCCCCTGGCCACATTCCCCACTTCCGCAGGGGAGCGGCACACCGCCGGCCGGTTCTCTCGGGGGCTGCACGGGTGTTCCTTCAGCTAGATGTTCCCCATAGATGTTCCTGGTGCATGCCGTCTCTCTCCTCCTTTATAGTCCTCCTCCGCCAATCCCAACTCGGCTGAGTACGCTGCTCTCCAATCAGGAGCAAGTCCTACAGTTAATTGGTTGAACTGGAGGCAGCTGTGCGGAAGCTGTTTACTTCTCTCCCAGCGCCATATTGTGGGAGAGCAGATGCATAGAATAAGTCCTAATTCGAGTAACTTAGTCTAGTCCGGATTGCTCCCCACAATGGTAATATTATCTGAGGACCAATGATTTTTGATGAGGCAAAGGAGAGGGGGCTGGTGAAGGAGGTTGGGGCATCTGAGAGCCTGAGAATTTGCTGGAAGGCCTGAAATTGAGCAGGCAAAAATAAAAGAGAAAGGGCAGATGAAGCTGTGTCGGTCTGGGTCAGACCTCACTACATTGTATCCAGCTCAGTGACTTTTAATCTATTTTTTATTATAAAAGTAATTCATTGCTGTTGTAAGGTATTTAGACAACAATGAAAAATGAAAAGAAAAACAAATCCGTTAATCCTACTGCCCAGAGAGTGCTACAGTCGGGTTTTTTTGCTACTTTTGATCCGAGCGTGACTGCTCTTTCCTGCGATAGTCTCACAGCCCAAATGTCACTTGCTCAATGTCATGGGACGACTGCTTAATATTAGGGTTGTCAGCTTTGGCAGATAAAAATACAGGATATCCACCTAAATCTGGAGTTCAGATAAACAATGAACAATTTTGTTTTTTGGTATAAACATGCCCTGAATATTGCAATTATTCATTGCAATCCCCTCAATGGGACATTGCACTGGAATTGCTATACTCACTTCCTGAAATTCAAACTTTACTGGGCACTCAGTGTTTCATCTGGCAGACCCACCCCACGGCCCTTGAACTTGCATCCCTTCTTCTTCCTGCAGCACCCTATCTCCTTTATCTCCTTTCTGTTCCATCACATAAATCATTGTCTAATACCTAAGATAATGTATTTTATTATATTTATTACCTATTCCACCTAAATAGATTATAAATTGTGCAAGGGGCTTTTACCTGCTTTACATTTTTTAAAAAAGATTTATTTATTTACTGGAAAGGCAGAGTTATAGAGAGAGCTGCTCTATCCACTGGTTTACTCCCCAGGGCTGGGCCAAACTGAAACCCAGAGCCTGGAACTCCATCCAGGTCTCCCATGTGGGTAGCAGGGACCCAACCACCCAGTCTTTCTTCTACTGGTTTCCCAGGTGCATTAGCAGGGATCTGGGTCAGAAATGGAGCAGCCAGGACTCAAACTGCTGTTCATACAAGCTGCTGGCTCTGTAGGCAGCAGCTTAACCTGCTGAGCCACAACTCAGGCCCCTGTTTTACTCACTGAAGTAGCTGTAATTTTATTGCTGTCAGTGCCATTCGCTACCGAAATGGAGCTCCTACAGTGTCTCAGATGCAGATCTCAAACAGCAGCAGGTCCTGGTCTCCTACAGGCTCCCAGCCTCCCTCCCTTAGCTTAATGCTTCCTTGAGCTGCTTTTATGATTGAAAATCAACTTCTTACTAAAATTAGCTCACTAAACTGAAGGAGTGGTGCAGCCAGCCCTACAGAGTCCCTGAGCACAAGACTCATGAGGTCATTTATCTCCCTTATCGAGAGCATCTTGATGTTCAGTCGCAAAAATTAACCACCACCTGCACGTAGTGCCCAGACTGACTGGAGCCCAGTCGGCCATCATCAAAAGTCCCCAAAGGACCTGAGATTGCTGACCAACTGAAGGAGGACCACAGGCATTACAGATCAACCAGGAACAGAAGCTAAACATGTAGCTCGCAGCCCCAACTTCGATCCGTAAGATCCTTTATCTCTAGCCCCACAGGGAGCACAGGAATTAAGAGATGGCTGCATGATTCCTTGCTCTGTGCTTTGCAATCAATTCACTCTTTCATTCACCACCCAGTTTCAGTAATTGGGACACTGCTTGTTGGGCAAGCAGACTCAGTTTGGGGAGTTCTACAGCAACTACTCCAACTGGTTTGAGGACTGTTCTATACCACTGTCCTGATCCTTTCCTTTTCTCTTCTCTCTTATTTTGGGATTACTTCTATTTCCCCCAAATGAGAAATACTTCTGAGGCAGGATAATTAGCTGGCTGAGTGAGACTAGATAGCAAAATTATTGGCCTAAGCAGATCACCTGGTGTGCAGCAAAATTAACAAAGTCACCACTATCTCTCAACAAGAAACAGGATCTATCATCATTAATTAAATAGCCAGAACCCAAAACCTTCCTTACAATGTACAGATCAGCAAAACCTGGTTTTCACTTCATTGAATGGCAATCTTGACCCCTGACCAACCTTTGCCTCATTATAACAATGAAACTACACCCCCTGGGAGGAGATTTGAGATGCTAATGAGACACATAATATTAGAGTCTGTTATCTCAACAAAGATAAAGAACCCACCCACAGGGACCTGTGTTGTGCCCTCCCTGGTGAAGCTGTTGCCTGTGAGCCAGCATCCCACATGGGAGCCAGTTCTTGCCCAGGCTGCTCCACTTCTAATCCAGCTCCCTGCTAATGGCCTGAGAAAAAGCAGAAGAGGATGGCCCAAGTGTCTGGGCCTCTGCCACCCACAGGGAGACCCAGATGTAGCTCCTGACTCCTGGCTTCAGCCTGGTCCAGCCTGGGCCATAAAAACCATCTGGGAAGTGAACCAGCAGTTGAAAGATCTCTCTCTCTCTCTCTCGATCTCTCGATCTCTCTCTCTCTCCCTGTAACTCTGACTTTAAATAAATAAATAAATCTTAAAAAAAAAAAAAAAAAAAAGAAGGGGCTGGTGCTGTGGCGTACTAGGTTAAACTGCCACCTACAGTGCCTGCATCCCATATGGGCACAGGTTTGAGTCCCAGATGCTCCACTTTTTTTTTTTTTTAAGAATTGTTTATTTATTTGAAATGTCAGAGTTAAAGAGAGGCAGAGGGAGAGGGAGAGAGAGAGAGAGAGAGAGAGAGAGAGAGATTTTCTATCCACTGGTTCACTCCACAAATGGCCATAGCATCTGGAGTTGCACCGCTCTGAAGCCAGTTGCCAGAAACCAAGAGCCAGGAGCTTCTTCCAGGTCTCCACATGGGTGCAGGGGCACAAGCATTTGGGCCATCTTCAACTGTTTTCCCAGGCCATAGCAGAGCCTGATCAGAAGTGGAGCAGTAGGGACTCGAACCAGCGCCCTTATGGGATGCTGGCACTGCATCACTATGCCACAGTGCTGGCCCCTAGCTACTCCACTTCTGATCCAGCTCTCTGCTGGTGTGCCTGGAAAAGCAGAAGATGAACCATGTGCTTGGGCACCTGCACCCATGTGGGAGACTTGGATGAAGCTCCTGGCTCCTGGCTTCTGTCTGCCCCATCCTTTCCATTGTGGTCATTTGGGGAGTGAATCATTGCATGGAGGATCTTTCTCTCACATTCTTTCGGCCTCCACCTCTCCCTCTATATAACTCGAATAAATAAATAAATAAATATCTTAAAAAAAAAAAAGTAAAGAAACTTACCCATAAAGGGTGCTCCTGAGCTGATAAAATCTAATGACACTTGGGATGCCTATACATCAGAGCACCAGTTGGAACCCCTATTATTCTTCTTCCAATCCAACTTCCTGTTAATGCACCTAGGAAGGCAGAGAATGCTGGCCAGAGGGTCCCTGCCACCCATATAGGAGAACTGAAAGGAGCTCTAGGTTCCTGGCTTTGACTTGCTTCAGTCCCAGCTGCTGTGACCATCTGGGGAACTCCATTTCTCCCTCTTTCTCTATCACGCTGCTTTTAACATACATACAAACATACATAAACCTTTTTTTTTTTTTTAAATCTGATAAAAGTCTACCTCATTCTCAGGCACTACAAAAAGCTCACCTTTTTTCAGCTAGCCTGATCCTGCCTATGGGGTGTATACTTATGCTCTGTGCATAAATCCTTTCTTCCCACTGACTTTTGTCTGTGCTGTCCTTAAATTCTTTTCTGCATTGGTTATACGAATCCAGACCCTTCCACTAAGCACAGCCCCCTACGCCCTAAACCCTGCCCCTGCTCCAACACATCCAGTTCCAAGCTGTCCCAGCTGCAATCTTGGTCAGATCCATAAGTCCTTCCTCTTTCCTAAGCTATCCTGAGGTTACCTCCTGCTGGTTTGGGGTGGGACACCATGGCTGCATCCCACACCAGGACTGGTTAGCGGCCCCCTTCCAGGATGTCCCCATCTTTCCTTTAAGAGCACTGGCTCCTTTCTGTACCAGGACCTGTTTGTTTGCTCCTCCTGCCCTTTGAGCAAGCATCTGCAGAAAAGCAACAGCCAGCTCCCTACTTCCCTGATGGGATGGACCGAGAGCCTTCTTTGTGCCTGATCTGCAGATACAAAGTTTGGAGGGGAAATCCAACACAAATCGCAGACGTTTGCCTCTCACTTTCCTTAGAGAAAACACAGGAGCCTCCTGTCTGCCCTGACCCCAGGGTTTAGTCCAGGAGACTACCACTCCTCCTTCTAGGATAAAAGAACAGCTGGTTTTCAGAAGTGTTCTCTGCCAGCTAATTTATTTATTGCACGTTTTGCCTCCCTATGCATTTATGTAAATGGGTAAAGGAGAAGTGTTTGGGCAGAGTTAACTGACACCCATCACATTCTGAAAGCAATTTTAATACATTTAATTAAACTTAGTAAGTACCGGGAATCAAGCCTGGGGTAGGAGACCTTGTGGGTACTCAGTCTGTATTTGTAGGTGGGTGGGAGTGGAAGGGGGGTGGGGGAGAATTAGGACTGTGTCGTGGAAGCCTTTCTGGATGGAGCTGTGGTATCCTAGTCAGGGTAACTTGGGCAGTTTCCACAGATTCAAATTATCCCGTATTAAACAGGACAGCAAATGAAGACTATATTGATTTTCTGCTCAGATCAATAAATAAGATAAATTGACCCAAAGAGCTAAATACTGATCAGGGTGAACTGAACATCAACATTTACTAAGAGCAGAGGGAGGAGGAACATATATCAGAAAAATGGAAATGCCAATAGAACATCAGGCCAATGCCTTGGCTTTTAGTTAAAATCTGTGTTTAAGGATTAGTATTTTAGTCAGGTCTTTACCAAAAAAAAAAAAAAAAAAGAGGAATTAAATTATCACATACAATAAACCTTCATTTAGGCAGACTGATTGCTGAGACTGATTGAATTAAAAAAGAATGCCATTGAATTAGCATGCACAGATATGGCATGCCAGAAAGGGCACGGCACTGGGAACGAGATGACCTGTGTTGTTAACCATCCTTGTCAAGGGCAGAGCATTGCCTCTTCTTCCCGTATGCATCCCTTGTCTAGCACAGAGCAGGGACTACAGTGAGCCTGGAATTGGGTGCCAGCAGTTTATTTGGAAGAGGATCCTAGAAAACAAGAGAAGGATTAAGGAATGAACCAAGGAAATGGGGAAAGAAAATGAGGGTATATTCGAAAGTGGACTACCAGGAGAGCAGTAATAACAATCTTACTCTGGCATCTCTGAAAAACTGGGTACAATACATCCCAAATATGTCCAAGGAGCAATTAACCTGGGCTATTTTTCCACTATCTCCATCAGTTATTCATTGAAGGTTGTGCCAAAGGGTTTGACCCCTTCACTTCTCCCCACTTCTCCCTAAAAAATAACCACAGGCAGAGAGATCAGGGCATTTGGCCTTGCTGTTAAGATACTCAAGTCCCCTATTGGAGTATCTGGGCTCAATATCTGGTTCTGGCTCCTGATTCTTGACTCCACTTAATGGAGACCCTGAGAGGCAGTGCTAATGGCTCAAGTTATCAGTGTCCTGTCACCTAACCTGGAGAAATCTGGATTGAGTTCCCAACTCCTGGCTTTGGCCTAGTCCAGCCTGGATATTGCAGGCTTTGGGGGAGTGAATCAGCAGGTAGGAGCTCTTTCTTTCTGCCTCTCAAAAACAAAAACAGAAAAAGAGTCCACTGTAGATGGAAGAGACACAAGGCAAGCACTCATAGTAGCAGACAGACTGCAAGACGGAGCTCGGTGCTTGAAGCACGGTCAAGTCTTCGCCTCTCCGGGCACTGTCCTCCAACTCTCAACAGGAAGGTTTAAATCTTTGCATTTCCTCCAGATTGAGTGTTAGTGACTCTGAAAACCAGATGGTCACATACAGAGCTGAGGATTAGAGGCCCTTCAGGATAACTGCTTCTCACACAGATAAAAAGATCTATAATGAGTATTTCACTTGTTGGCTTTAAAGTGCGAGCTTTTCAAGTACTGAACATACACAGGGAGATGTCTATGTACAAGGTGATCACTGAGGCATTGTTTGTAGTAGCAAAAAACTGGAAACAACCCAAAGGCCCTTCAATTAGGACTCAGCTGAGTCAAATTGCAATATTCATATGCTGGAATGTTCTCCTGCAGTTAAAAGGAATGAGGTGAATTTATATGCGTTAACGTGGGTACAGCTCAAAAAACTACTGCACGGGGGGGGGGGGGGGGGGTAGTTGGGAGGGAGTGGGGGAGTGGGGGAAAGTGGGGGGTGGGGAGGTGGGGGGCAACATGTAAAATGTTATATATAGTATGACACCATCTAAGTAAACACACATACATTGTAGCTTTTCTATTGGTAGATTCTGTATACAAAAAAATATTTTTAAAGAGTTGAAGCGACAACACAAACTCATTTAAAGTTATTTTGGAAAGACCTAAAAAGAAAAAAAAAAAAATAATAAGCTGACTGACTAGGGCAGGCACAGCGAATTAAACCACTGCGACACCACATCCTTTATCTGAGTGCCTGGCTCCAGTCTCAACAGAACTTTGCACTTCCAATCCAGATTCCTGCTAATACACCTAGAAGGCAGCAGATGATGGGTTCCTGCCACAAACATGGGAGACCCAGATGGTGTTCCAGGCTCAAGGCTTCAGCCTGGCCTAACTCTACCTGTTGCAGGCCTTAGTAGATGGAAGCTCTCTCTCTCTCTCCCCCTCCCTCCTTCCCTCCCTCTTTCTTTATCTTCCCTCCCTGTCTCTCTGGCTTTCAAATAAAATAAAATTAAAAAATCACTAAAAAAAAAAAAAGAGATGAATGGCTATTCCTGGGCAAAGGAGAAGGGGGACGAGTACTAGCTAGCACTCACTAGCATGGGTGAGGTAATTCAGTGATTTTAGTTCCTGTGATATTGCCGTAAATTCTAGAAGCAGGGGTGATTCGTGCATTTTTTACTTCACAAAAAAGTCTAGTACCTAGCCTGGTGTCACATGAGAGCACATGCTAACACGGCAAGTGGAAAATAAACTCAAAAAGATACAACAGTCCTGGAAAATGACTTCTCTGACACAAAGCTGAAAAACAGACATAGGTATCATGGGTGTGGATCCAGTGACCTAGAGCGCCTTCTATCTGAGCCACACGTTTACAGTCCCTGCCGTCTTCAAAACAGGGTACACATATTCTATCTCTGTTTCTTATGCTTTAAAACATTTTTATAAATGCTTTATTTATTTAGTTGAAAGCTGAGAATAAGGGATCTGACTGACTGGACTCAGTATTAACAGGGTTTTTGGTATTTTGTTAATGGCCACTGTGCCGGTCAATGGAGGAACCAAGTGGCATTTCAGCAGAGCACGAATGTGCCACTGTGCCTGGCTTTGCAAGCATCGGGGAATATCAACAAGGAGCTTTATACACTGGCAGCACTAGGGGCTAAGGCCATCCCATCAGGAGAAGCTGTGATGGCAAACGAGCACCTTCAGCAACGGTGTTGCAAGGTATGGGTCCTCACGCTTTTACCTGGGCTGGAATTCCATCATTTCCCCTGAAGTTTCACATCCACATCCTGCAACTGAGCCCCTGCACAGTTCCTGTCCTCTAGATGGATCCTAGCAGACCCTAGTCTCCCACAGTCCCAGGTTTTCTCCCTTAAAGTTTCTTTGCAACTCAACATTTTTTAAAAATATATTTACTTATTTATTTGAAGGTGACAGAAAGAGGAAATAATGGAAAGATCTTCCATCCTCTGGTTCAGTCTTCAAATGGCCATAGTGGCTGAGGCTGGGTCAGGCTGAAGCCAGGAGCCCAGATCTTCATCAGGGTCCATTATGTGGATCTATGTGGATGGCAGGGTCCCATCTTCCACTGCTTTTCCAGGCACATTAGGAAGCTAGATCAGAAGCAGAGAAGGTGGGACTTGAACCAGCACTCTGACACGGACTGTTGACATTGCAGGTAGTGGCTTAATCCACTGTGCTAGCCCCACAAATTAACTTCTTTCTAAAATTAACTCAGTAAACTGAGCAAATGTAGAGCCAACCCCACAAGGTCCACAAGAATTGTAAGGCTATCAACCCTAGAGATAACATCTTGATGTTTAGTCTTATCTTGAAACTTTCTCCCTGAACTCTAGACCCTGGGTCAGAACTAACACTCGACTGATTGAAGCCCATTTTTGCCATAGCCAAACTCCTAAATGAACATAATATCAACAAGAAATCTGAACAGGGTTAAGTGTACTGTGAACCAACTAGGGACCTGCACATGAGGTGAATACATGCCTCTCAACATCAGTCTCAATCTGTAAGAAACTTTACCTTTAACCCATTATGGCATTATGCGATAGCTGGCCCCTGGCTCTGCACTTTTTAATACTTTCTTCCACCACCGTGACACCAGTGATTGGCTTGTTACACATCAGATGAGAGGACCCGGGTTTTAGAAGGGTTCTATAGCAATCCTAATTTTTATGTCACTTTTTCCATGCAGACTTTCTGTATAAGTCCACCTGCACGTGAGAATAACAGATGATGGAACAGCTGCTATCTGTAGACAGCAATATTCACTATGAAGCACCATGTTGGATCCTCATCTAGTCCTCATAGCAACACTGAGATTTATGCCTTCATATTCCCATTTCACAGATGAAGAAACCAAAGTTCAGAGAGTGAGGAAGGATATGAACCAAGGAAGGCTCACTCTTCTCCAGGGGCTCTGCTTTCTTATATCCTCACACCCCTTACCATGTTTGTGGGTCTCCCAGGGCCTGTGGTTTCTGTGATACATGATTTGTAGACAGAAAAATCATTTTCAGGAACTTTCCTGATTGAGAGCTGTTATGTCTAGAGATTAACCCACAGAAAATTTGAAAATTAAAATCAGAGAAGAAAAATAGAGCCTTGTGAAAAGCTCTAAAATAATAATTAAGGCTCATTCTTCAAGGCAGCAGACCTGGAATGCAGACAAGGCAGGAAGCCTACAATTTACATCTGCTACTCTTACATGAAGGATGAGGAAGGCCTGAGAGAGCTCCTCACCTGCTGCCCCCTCCCTTTCTCCATCTCCTCTCTCCTCCCTTCACGCTCTCCTCTCTCTCCCACTCTTCATTTTGATGCTCAGGCTGCCAGGATATAAGTGAGGTGCTTGCTTTTTTTCTGTCGGTTATTTTTGTTTTGTTTTGTTCTGTCATGGGTTTGCTCCCATCTTTCCAGCAGGTTAAATGATTTACCACGTCAATACATTTCTTTCATTCTTTTTTTAAAAAACTGGACTCCCTGAAAATGAAGACAGAAGTGTAAACAAATCTGTCTAAAATCAAACACAGAATGAGCGGCTGTGGCTGAAATTTTATTCATATTCTGATTCCAAATTCTTCTGGCTACTTAAAAAAATGTTTCTTA
The DNA here is from genome assembly GCF_964237555.1 of Oryctolagus cuniculus. Classification (NCBI taxonomy): domain Eukaryota; kingdom Metazoa; phylum Chordata; class Mammalia; order Lagomorpha; family Leporidae; genus Oryctolagus; species Oryctolagus cuniculus. The sequence goes on from NC_091432.1 coordinate 220,445,216, forward strand.
TTTTCATATATGAGGGTACTTCAAAAGATTTGTGGAAAATGTGCATTACTCCTATCTTTCTTTTCTTTTTTTTTTTTTTTATAGGCAAAGTGGACAGTGAGAGAGAGAGACAGAGAGAAAGGTCTTCCTTTACTGTTGGTTCACCCTCCAATGGCCGCCGTGGCCGGCATGCTGCGGCCGGCGCACCGCGCTGATCCGAAGGCAGGAGCCAGGTGCTTCTCCTGGTCTCCCATGGGGTGCAGGGCCCAAAGACTTGGGTCATCCTCCACTGCACTCCCAGGCCACAGCAGAGAGCTGGCCTGGAAGAGGGGCAACCGGGACAGAAAGCTAGCCCTGACCAGGACTAGAACCCGATGTGCCAGCGCCGCTAGGCGGAGGATTAGCCTATTGAGCTGCGGCGACGGCCTACTCCTATCTTTCAATTCTAATTTCCCATAAACTTTCTGAATTACCTTCATGTATATTTACATATTTATATATATTTAGAGTATGTGTGAAGGTGCATGTTTTAAAGTTGCAGTGTTCTTATGTCAATTTCTTATGTTAAATCTCTTGGCATGTTAATTGTAGATCACACACTCCCATAAGTGTTAATGTAGATCAAGTACACTGAGAGCAGAACCCATCATGCATTCATATCTATATCTCCCTGTATGCTGAGCCTCGTTCCATAGAGCAATAGCTGTCAGCAGACTCATAGAATGACATTCACTTTAAATAGTGCGCTGACCTCAGAGTCAGCCCTTAAGGCTTCCTGGAACGGTTGAAAAGCCCGAGAGAGCATTTCAGTCATGAAAAGCCAAGACACTGTGGGAAAAAATTCCTACATGAAGGATCTCTGTGAGTAGACCCCGGTGGGAAAAAGTGGTCATCAAGGAAGTAGGTATTTTTCTCCGAAGGGAGAAGAGAACTTCCACTTTGCTGGTGCCCTTGTCTGAATACTGACAGAATTTGTGGCTTCAAAAGGCACTCATGTCAAGAGCCTCAGGTGATCATTGACGTCATACTTAAGAGTGTTAATTGTTAAATTAACAACAGAAGTCACTGTGCACTAACTTCCCATGCAGGACCTCTGTCCTCAAAGAGTTGTATTATAGTATGTCTAAGTTCTTGCAAAAGATGTATCATTCTTGGGTGCTTCTTTAAAGTTAATTAAGTCTAAAAACAAAAAAATAAAGAAGTGAAATTAACTTCAATAAGCAATGACTTTGAAGAGCCTTTGTCTTGACTGTTGAGGAATAGCTTTTTTTTTTTGGTTGTTTTGTTTTGTTATTTTTGGTGCAAATTGTTGAACTCTTAATATAGAGTTGGTCTTTTGTGTATAAAGTTAACTGAAAATGGATCTTAATGGAGAATGAGACTGGGGATGGGAGAGGGAGGAGGAAGAGGAGGGGTGGGAAGGTGGGTATGGTGGGAAGAATAACCTATATTCCTAAAGCTGTACTTATGAAATGCATGAAGTCTGTATTGCTAAAATGAAAGGCTTCTTCAGGGAGAAAAAAGAGAGAGAGAAAGTGTTTAGTAAATGCTTATGGAACAAATGAATGATCCAGGGGTAATCTCAGCACGCGGACCCCCAAGCCTTCCTTCACGTGACATCTCAGCGCCGAGAGCCATGTGAATGAGGTGTCACTAGTCCTGGAAAGGGTGTCATCTGCAGAGACCTCGAAAGCAAAGTGACTGTGTCCTTGGGCCCTGCACCCCATGGGAAACCAGGAGAAGCACCTGGCTCCTGCCTTTGGATCAGCGCGGTGTGCCGGCTGCAGCGCTCCGGCCACGGCGGCCATTGGAGGGTGAACCAACAGCAAAGGAAGACCTTTCTCTCTCTCTCTCTCTCTCACTGTCCACTCTGCCTGTTAAAAAAAAAAAAAAAAAAAAAAAAAAAAAAAAAGGATGCCCAAATCCCAAATCCCACATTAGAGTACTTGAATTCAGGTCCTAACTCTGCTCCTGATTCTGGTTTCTTGCTAGTGGGCACCCTGGGAAGAAGCATTTAATCACTCAAGTAGTTAGGTCCTTGCCACTTATGTGGCTTGATCTGAATTGAGTTTTTGTCTCCTGGTTCAAGACTAGGACGGCCACAGCAGCGGGCTAGGAGGCTCCCAAGGCTTGTGGATTATGGAGACATGGCTGCTTTGACTATCTCCTCTTGTAGACAAGGTCAATGGGATATGATCAGGCATTCTCAGACTGTTTAGAGGCAGTATGCAAGAGAAAAAAGGTTTTTGGGTTCAAATATGTTGGAGAAATCGTGGATTAATCTACATGACATAATGTGCCTTATTTAAGGACTTTTCTCAGGATGTTGTAAACATTTCAAGTGGGTAAAACTGTGAAGGGGGCATTTTCCCATTTATCTGACAATATATTTTGTAGTCCCAGGGGCCAGCATTGTGGCAAAGTGGGTAAAGCTGCAGCCTTCAATTCAAATCTGGCTGCTCCACTTCCAGTCCAGCTCCCTGCTAATGGACTGGAAAAAACAGTGGAAGATGGCCCAAATGTTTGGGCCCTTGCCACCAATGTCATGGGAGACCCAGATAAAGTTCCTGGCTACTGGCTTCAGCCTGGCCCAGCCCTGGGTATTGCAGCCATCTGGGGAGTGAACCAGTGGATTAAAGATTTCCTCTTTCTCTCTCTACATATAACTCTTTGAATTTCAGATAAATATTAAAAAAAGAGAAATATTAGTCCCAAAGCATGTCACAGGGCCACATCCTGCAGGAAGTACATAGGACACTAGGGCACTTCATTTGGCATAAATCAAGGAAAAAAATAAAGATCCTGGTTAAATTATCTAATAGACTAAGTATGAACTGTTTTTCAAGGCAGAAGGTCCAGGGTATAGACCAGATAACAAGTTTGCCTTCTTTACTCAGGATGACTAGCCCATTTCACAGGACAGATGGGAGTCATGCTCAACACCTGCCTTTCTCTCACTAAACTGTGAGATCTGAACTTCAAAATATTTCCTGAATCTAAATCCTTATCCTCATCTCTACTGCCAGCACAAAAAGTTTAAGCTATCATCATATTGGAAGACTAAAATGCTTTCCTACCTATCTCCCCTGCTTGCAGTACCCTTGATCCCCTACTACCCTGTAATGGTTAATTTTAGGTGTTGAGTTGATAGTGCTAAGGGGTGTCCAGATAGCTGGTAAAACCTTCTTTCTGAGTGTGTTTCTCGAAGGGGTTAATATTTGAATGGTAGACCTGGTGAAGAAGACTACTCTTACCAGTCACAGCATCCCATCCATTGAGGGTCTAAGTACAATAAGAAGATAAAGGAAAAGTGAATTTGCTCTCTCTCACACCTGGGACACCCACCTTCTTCTGCCCTAGGACATCAATGCTCCTGATTCTCAAGCTTTTGAACTTGGTCTGAGACTTATATGTGTCTCATCTAGTTCTTGGACTTTCAGGCTTGAACTTGTTCTATATCACTGTCTTTCCTAGGCCTTCAACTTGTAGACTTGTCAGTCTCTACAATCACATGAGCCATATCTGTCTGTCCACTCGTCTGTTTGTCCATCCATCCATCCATGCACTGTTTCTCTAGAAAACTCTGATTAACAGCAGTCTATACTCAGCTAAGCAATCAGAATGTTCCCTCTGAAACACAGGGTAGATATTGTTCCTCTTCTGTTTAGAGCTCCCTCCCAGTGGCAACCCATTTCTTGCAGAGTCAAAATTGAAGCCCTTCCCATGTCTTTGAAGAGACCCATAGATGTGGTCCCCTATTACCTCTTCGACCACATCCCCTACTACTCTCCCTGCCTCCTCTTCCAGAACACCAGGGATTCTCTGCCTCAGAAAGCTTTTGCACTTGATGTTCTTTTCCTTGTAATGATCTTTTCTAGATATTTCTATGATTCATCCCGCCCTCCTCCTCCATCCTTTCCTCCTCCACTTCTTTCTTCTCCAATTTTTAGCTCAGAAGCTATATTCTTGCAGAAGCCTTCTCTGATTATCCTATTTAAAATTATAACTCACTACAACTTTAGCATTCCTAAACTTCTTACTCTGCTCTTATTTTTTATAGCATTTATCACATCTAACCTAGTATATAATTTACCTACTTATGCTATTGGCTGTCTCCTCTACTGTACCAGGCAAGATTATAAACAAAGCTCTTTGTTTTATTTACCAATGTATACCTAGCACTGACTAGGATGCCGCTTACATACTAGATGTTTGTGACGGATTGTATTATTCAAAAATGACCACAGCAATGTCTCCTATCCCAATGTACTTCTTGCAATGTGACCTTGACTCTCACATCTATATCTCTTCTTCTTAAACCTGCATTGATATGTGAACACTTTAATCCATAGAGTACAGTGGACATGTACCTTCTACAGCTAGTTCATAAAAGTGCTATGTGTGTCTACCTTGTTCTCTTGGAACTTAGTCCCTGTACTATGAGAAAATCTAACAGCCCATGGTGAGATTCATTTGGAGAATTACTGAAACATTTAGCTTACAGCCCCAGCTGAACTCCCAGTCTATGACCACTACCAACTGGTCAGTCATTGAGAGTGTGCCATCTTAAATGTTGACCCTGGTGAACTACCCTAGCTGACACACATAGAACAGAGATGAGCCATCACTGCTGAACAAATCTTTTCTAAAAAAAAAAAAAAAAAAAAAAAAGATTTATTTATTTATTTGAAAGGAGAAAGGGAGGGAGGGAGGGAGGGGGAGGGAGAGAGAGAGTTAGAGAGAGAGAATGAATTAATAAGAAATGAATTGGTTCATTTCCCAAATTCCCACAACAGTTGAGGCTGGGCCAAGCCAAAGCCAGGAGTCTAAAATTCCATCTGGGTCTTGCACATGGGTAGCAGGTACAAAGTATTAGGGCCATCAGCCACTGCCTTACTTGGTACATTAGCAGGAAACTGGATTGGAAACACAGCACTCAGGACCCAAACAAACCCTCTGATATAGGATGCAGTCATCCTGAGTATCTGCTTAACACACTACGCCACAATATTTGCCCCTGCTGACCCACTCTTGCCAAAAGGGTAGATTTGTGAATAAAATAAATGATCATTTTTCAATCCTTAAATGTTGGCATGCTTTTTATGTAACATTAGATAAAATAGACTCAATAGATTTTTGCTGAATGAATAAACTGAACTGAACATGAGTCAGTACATACACTCAGTGACGACTACCCAGTTCTCTTGATAAGTAAGGACGTTTAGACCAAAGCAGTGTTGAATGGGAAGCTGAGAACAGAGTTCAGTGACCTTAGGATCTACTTTTGTCTCCACCTCTATCTTTGTATATGACCTGAGATAAAAGACATCTCTTCAGGTTCCTCATTTGTTACAGTGGAAGCATTGGAGGACAAGATGTTCCAGAACATGCCCACATAAACCTTCTGAAATTTGTGACAGACAACCTATATGTCCTCTGAAGGAATTAAGTTCAAGAATTAGTCACTGTCATGTAGAATTTGTACACTGGTAATTCCAATGTGGCTTTCTAGGACTAAACTTAATTTTAAAATAATAACACTCACACCTATTTATGAAGTACTTACTATTGGCATTAGCTTCCTGTTGCTGCTTTAATAAGTTACCACAAACTGAGAAGCTTAAAACAATGTGAACCGATTATTGCATGATGCCAGAGGGCAGACATTTGAAATCAGCCTCACTGGGCTAAAACAAAGGTGTCAACATTCCTTTTGGGGCTCTAGGGAAGAATCTGTGTCCTTGTACCATTATTTTTAAAACTGTACTTATTTGAAAGGCAGAAAGCTAGAAAAAGAGGGAGATAGAGAAATCTCCCATCCACTGGCTCACTCCCCAAATGCTTACAACAGCCAGGGCCATGTCAGGCTTGAACCAGGAGACAAAAACTCAATTCAGATCAAGCCACATAAGTGGCAAGGACCTAGCTACTTGAGTGATTAAATGCTTCTTCCCAGGGTGCCCACTAGCAAGAAACCAGAATCAGGAGCAGAGTTAGGACCTGAATTCAAGTACTCTAATGTGGGATTTGGGCATCTTTTTTTTTTTTTTTTTTTTTTTTTTTGACAGGCAGAGTGGACAGTGAGAGAGAGAGACAGAGAGAAAGGTCTTCCTTTTGCCGTTGGTTCACCCTCCAATGGCCACCGTGGCCGGAGCGCTGCAGCCAGCACACCGCGCTGATCCGAAGGCAGGAGCCAGGTGCTTCTCCTGGTCTCCCATGGGGTGCAGGGCCCAAGGATTCGGGTCATCCTCCACTGCACTCCCGGGCCACAGCAGAGAGCTGGCCTGGAAGAGGGGCAACCAGGACAGAATCCGGCACCCCAACCGGGACTAGAACCCGGTGTGCCAGCGCCACTAGGCAGAGGATTAGCCTATTGAGCCGCGGCGCCGGCTGATTTGGGCATCTTAACCATGGTCTTCACTGCGGCACCAAATACTTGTTCCATTCCTCCCTTTTATGGATAAAGGAGCTAGGTTCCACTGAGGCAAGGTGAGTTATCCCAAGCCTCAGGGGTGGCAACAAAGGGAGGAGGAGTAGAGCTCAGGTGCATCCAGCCTCAGGTTCCAGTGTATTCCTCATCCTCAGGCTGTCTCATGCAGTATGACAGCCTCTTGCTCTGTATTTAAGATGACCCCGGTTGTAACTTGAAGCACACAGATGGCTCAAGTTCATCCAAACAGAGCGAGCCAGGGGAACAGTGCTGCCTCATAGTGAGTACAGCCTGACCATCAGCCAACATCAGATGTCTGCAGTCGGGACTTTGCCGGCAGCATTTAAATCATGCCCTATAGGCAAGTCTGACTCAGTGGTGCAGGTGTTAGACACATCCCAGACTGGTTTCTGAGTTCACCTATTCCTCTCTGTAGCTAGGAGGAATATTTTCTCTGTACATCGCAGGCTTCTTATGAGCAGGGTTAGATGAGATGACATAGGTAAGAACCTATATAAGGTAAGCCCAGGTGTGTATGAGACAACCACAAGAGTACAATTTGATGTTTTATTCTTCCATGCAGAGACCCAGCCCAAAGGAAGAAATCTGCCCTTCCACCTTTGTTAACTACACTTGTATTTCTGGGTATGTGTCCTTCCAGGGGTCTGGCACAGCAGGTGGTCAAGAAGGGGCTGGCTTTACTTGCCCACATTCTCTCCAGGAACCCTGTTCACCTTATATCCCCTTGCTTTCAGCCTCACAAATACCTAACACCTGCTCAAATCTTAAATTGTTACTTGCACCCAGAGCCTCCAGCAGCGTTCCACAGTTGAGGATTTTTGCCTATTGCCCTAGGACACCTGTCTCTCTACCATCCTAGCCAGCATCACACTGGAGAGTGTGTTGTTCATCCCTCTCATTCAACTGCACACGGATAAAGGAAGGACTGGGTACCCACTTGCTTCCGGTGCTCCTCTAGGGCCTACCACAGGGTCTGGTGTAAAGGAGATGTCGATTAGCCATCAGGACTGTTTGAGGAAAGCACTCTCATAAGGCTACCTGAAGGCTTCCTCTTTAGACACAATCTGGCCACAACTTTGAGGTGGTAGGCAGGACTACAGGACAACACAGAGTCTGGTGGGGCTACTCATGTTCGAAACTACACTGTGCTGTGGTTAAATCTCATTCTGGGAGACAAGCTCCAATTTTGATTGTCACGGACGAGTCATGGAACCTCATGTAACTTACTTACTTGGGGCCTTAGTATCCTTAATTGTGTAATGGGAATAATGACATCGCCCATCTCAGAGGGATGAAGCTGCAAGGATTCAGAGGGTTAATACAGGCACACCACCCAGAGCAGCACTGGCTAGCACTTAAGTGCTGTGGAAGTGTCAGCACTTATTACTCTGATGGTTGAGTGGTATCTGTGCCTGTTCTCTACAGCAGAACGACCTGGGTCACTTCCATTTCTTAAAAAAAAAAAAAAAAAAAAAATCACACGACAAGCAGGATTATGAAAAGAAACTCCAGATTCAGGCTGAGTGAGCAGCTTTCAGTCCTCACGTGCATTTCAGGGACTGAGAGCTGCAGAACTTCATCCTGTGGTAGCCTCATAGCTTTGTGTTGGCAGCTCTTTGTGACTGTGAAGTCCAGGCAGTGCCCTCTGTCACCTTCAGCCCCACTGTCCCCAGCTCTCCTCCAAGCCCTCTGAAGGCCCCTCTAGGGTCCTATCTTTTGCACAAAAAGAAGCAAGCCCAGAAGTTGAAACCCTCTCCACTCCGACTCCAGGGCCTCTTGCCACCACCATCTTCCTTGGAGACTTGGCTATTTCAGGAAACTGAAAGGACCACCCAGGGAGCTAATCTTGGGCTTTACTTCTGGGGTAGGGGGTAGGGCAAGGGGGAGGCAGATTTTCCTATACAGAAGAGCATGTGTTCCTTTTGAAATGTCCTAGCGGAAATAAATGTACAACCTATTGTAAGCTGTGAGGAGCCACCAGCATGAGTTGGTGTGATACAAAAGGGGCATTTGTAACGGCACAAAACACTTAGCACTTTACCAAGACATGCACAGGATATAAAAGGAGACTCAGGGCGGACGCATCCGCCAGGAAAGCAACGTGCCTGGAATGCAGGACAGCCAATTGCTACCCCTACACACAGACGTTATCCTCGCCTAGAGGCCGCCAGCGCCTCCAGCACAGAGGGAGCGTGAATGCGGGTGGGAAAGGCCAGTTGGTTGTCTTCCTACTGTGCCTCCCACTCTGGTAGCCGCCTTTGTCTCCTTAAGCAGGCAGCCTGCCCCTAACATTCAAGATGCCCGGGGCAAGAGAACAAATAGAGCTCAAGTATAATAAGGCTACATATTGAAAAGCTACATATCAAAGTAAAAAGACACTACATCAATGTGTCTGATTCTCCCAAATGGACAAATACAGGAGAGCACTTTAAAAAGTTCATGGAAAAAAGGAATACAAAGACAACTTCATTTTGCTGCAAAAATCTTTTGAATCCATGCATAGTTTGTTCATAATAGATATTTTTCATGAAGACTCCTTATAAACCTTCCTTATAACCTACAAGATGAGGCTCACATTAGCCTCCTTGGGAGAGCTATCTTCCCTCCTCCCCCAGTATTCACAAAGCACCCAGATAAATTTGAGAAGCTGGGGACTAATGGATTCCTCAATTGGATTTTGGCTTGAAGGCTTAGGCATCATGCATCCTCCTGTAGAGATAGCAGGCAAATGTGTGCTGCCCTTTAGTTCAACCCTGTTTCTCTAAAGCTTTCTTTCCTCATTTTTATTTTTCCATGTCTGCCTTTCACAGCCATGAAGAAGCAGTAGGTCATGTTTTCCACTGACCATCAAACCTCAGAGAACTGCAAAGTACACATGGCAACCCCCTTCATGCCAGACTCTGTGCTTGGGACTAAAGATAACCAAGGAAGTCTATAAGGGCCTGGTCCCCAAGGAGATCACAGGCTAATCGGGGAGATAGGACATCCAGGGCCCTGTGAGCTACAAAATAGCACATATGATAAGGATCAAAAAGAGTGAATGGGGACAGTACTTGACCCAGCAGTTAAGTCACCAGTTAAGATGCCCGGTCCTATCCTGGAGTCTCTGGTTTTGATCCCTGGCTCTGGCTTTCAATTCCAGCTTTCTGCTAATGTAGACCTTTAGAGACAGTAGTGATGGCTCGCGTAGTTAGGTCCCTTCCACCGACTTGGGAGACTTGAGTTGAGATTGTGGCTCCAGGCTTCAGCACTGTCACAACCCAGCTGTTGTGGGTATTTGGAGAGTTCTTTGTCTCTGTCTCGTAAATAGATGTAGATAGACAGAAAGACAGACATATGACAATGAGTAATTTCTGGGAATTCAACCCAGAAAGAGAGCAGGGGAAACTTTTTGTCCAGTATCAGGAAAACAAACAAAAGCAGCATAATCTTTTAAACAAACATTACTTTATGTAGAATCTGCATATAGGAAACTGAAGAAAGCCAAGCTAACCTTTTCAATTGAAGCAGGTTTCACGGGACACAGAGAATTCAGCCCTCCAGGCTCTTCCCTGTTCTGCCCCAGTTTTCACACTTTTGCTCTAGTCCAGACTCTGCACGTGCAGGAAGAATGTTTTGCTTCTGTGCCCCTCTTCCCTTTAGACTGGCAGCTTCTAGGAGACACAACCTGCAATTTGTATCCCAGGGTCTGCATGCACTGGCCGTTCAGGGAGTGTGAGCTGATAGGGGCCGGGGCAAAGACACCAGCCCAGAATCAGTATGTGGGGGACTTATAAGATGTTACGCAATTGTGGGGGGCTTGAAACCATTTTTTAAAAAGCAAGAAAAAACATGTTGAGAATTCCCAGGAAAGACAGAAACCAGAAAGAGAGAGAGAGAGAGAGAGAGAAAGAGAGAGAAAATTAAGGATAAATACCTTGAAGAGAGACACATATTATTATTGCATCAAAAAATATAATAAGTACATATACTCTTCTAAAATTTCTTTACTTAGTACTTATCTATTTGTTCATCTAGCATATGTCCATTAATCTCTTGTTGGCTTAGAGTAACAATTGCTAACATTTATGAACCTTTATGAAGACCACTGAATGCATTTTCTCATCCAATGGCTAAAACCTTCCTTTCAGCTGGGACTTGTGACTCCCTTCATGCAGATAACAGTGGGACTCAGAGAGGTCAAGGGACTTATTCAGCTGTGAAAACATGAAAGTGGATTAGAACCCACAGGATGTACTCATTGGTTGCTTAATAAGAGCAGGAGATGGACTCACAGGTCCTTTTCCCCTGGCCTATGGGTCACAACGCTGGGCAATGCATTGGCTAGGGTCAGAATATGGTTTGTCTCTTCCAAAGCTTGTGTTAAAATCTGATTCCCAATATTGAGGCATTAAGAGATGGGACTGAACGAGATTATGTGATTAGGGCTGTGGTCTCATGAATGGATTAATCCATGCATGTGATTACTTGGTTCTTGGGTTAGCTGGAGGATGGATCTGCCTAAAAGCTTGTTTAATTCAATCTCCCATGCACTCCTTGTCTGGCAAGCTATGATGTCCTATGCTGCCTTGGCACTTTGTCAGCAAGAAGCCCATCACCAGATGCAGTCCCTATGTCCTGCATAAGAACTCTGGGCCCAAATAAGCCTCTTGTCTTTCTAACTGACCCAGTCTGGGGTGTTGTGTTATTAGCAACAGAAAATGGCCTGGGATAGCATTTCTCTCCCTGCAGTGTAAAAGCCTGCAGGCTCTCTTTGGGAGCCAAGGCATCTCAGGTTCCAATCTGGACTCCAAGGGATACCGGAGAGTGAGGCCATCCCCTCAGAGAAGTCGCTGAAGCAGGCTCCAAGAAGTGACAGCTTGTTCAAATTCCAGGCTCAGAAAAATCTTCTGCCCCCTGTTTTGGAGTTTGTGGCAGTTTTGTCTGGGAAAGCAGGCCCACCTTCACGGGCTCTCCCACTGGTTTCAGCACGGCTAAATGGGGTCCGTATTTCACCCTAGAAGTGGCTGCATTTCAGGAGCAGAGTGTGATTAAGAAAGACGGATGGTAGGTAATATCCGTTACCAACACCTGTACCGTACACAGGGATCTATTTGGCAGAAAGGGGCTATGTAAGAGCAAGATCATTACCATGTGAACTAGAAAACAAAATGTGGCTGAGGCAGTGAAGCAATGGAGGGAGGAGTGGCAAAGAAGGGTGGCATGGAGACACAGAGGTGGGGTGCTCCTGCAGCTCTGCACTCAGGAGCATGGACTACGAAACACGGAACTGGGCCCAAAGCCCAGCTCTGCTGCTAACAGATGGAGAAGCCTGGGACAGAGCACTCTCCAATCTGGGGTCAAATCCCCACCCCCCACAACAGGACACTGAATGCTCCTTACCCAGGATGCTGGAAGCATCCTTCAGAGGCAGCCATACCCAACACGCGATGAGATCAGCTTCTGAGAATGCCTGCAATTGAATTATCAGACAAGTGCTGATGGCATTCAAAATTGCTCTCCCACCCCATACAAACCGAGAGCAGGGACCTCTGGATATGGATCCTCAAAATTAAAGCATGAAGGCGTGTATGGCAAGGCATGTGGGTGAGCAAAAAAGATGCATACTGTGGGTCTGAATGGTCCTAATGCATCCACAGATCATGTACATCAACACATCTGCGACAACACTTTCAGAAGGACAAGATGATGACAGGGCCCAAGAGAAGACAAATACAGACTTCAGGGTTAAACAGATGGGACAAGGGTACCAGCTCTGACATTTGTTTGCTCTGTGAGCTGATTTAAGTTGCAGTTGATCTATAAAATGGGGGAGAGGGATGTAGATTTCACACAGCTACTATGAGTATTCAGTGGAGGAATGATTTATAAAATTCTAGCACAGAGCTTGCCATACAATTGACTCAGGCTCCTAGCTTCAGCCTAGTCCAGACCTGGGTTATTTGGCCATTTGGGGAGTAAACTAGTAGATGGGAGATCTCTCTTTTTCTCTCTCAAATTTACTCATTTATTTGAAAGGTAGAGTGACACAGAGAGAGAGAGAGAGAGAGAGAGAGAGAGAGAGACTATTTCCAGGTGCAAGCATTTAGCCTTGTGGTTAAGTGGTTAAGACTTTAGTTAAGCTGGCGCCGCGGCTCACTAGGCTAATCCTCCACCTGCGGTGCCGGCACACCAGGTTCTAGTCCCGGTCGGGGCGCCGGATTCTGTCCCGGTTGCCCCCCTTCCAGGCCAGCTCTCTGCTGTGGCCAGGGAGTGCAGTGGAGGATGGCCCAAGTGCTTGGGCCCTGCACCCCATGGGAGACCAGGAGAAGTACCTGGCTCCTGCCATCGGATCAGCATGGTGCGCCCGCCGCATTGCGCCAGCCGCGGCAGCCATTGGAGGGTGAACCAACGGCAAAGGAAGACCTTTCTCTGTCTCTCTATCTCACTGTCCACTCTGCCTGTCAAAAAAAAAAAAGTCTTTAGTTAAGATGCTTGCATCTTATGTTGGAATACATCGGTTTGATACCTTGTTCCCAGCCCCTGACTCCAGCTTTCTGCCAATGTGCATCCTAGGAGGCAGCGATCATGGTTGAAGTATTTGAGTCCCTGACATGCATGTGGGAGACCTCAATTGAATTCCTGGCTCTAGGCGTCATCCTGGGTGCAGACCTGACCGCTGCAGTCAGTGAGGGATTGAACTAGTAGATGTGAGTGCTTGCTCTTGCTCTCTCTCCCTCTCCCTCTCAAGTAAATAAATAACGACTTTAAAAAAAGAAAAATCTATTTCCGGCAAGAAGAAATGATCAGCTATGTTACATAAGAAAAAGTCTAACAAGTCGGGACAGGAACCTGGTCATGAGATTTGGCAACGCGGAGGTCACTGGGGACATGGACAAGGAAGTTTTAGTGACTACTGGAAGAGAGGGGGAGAGAAGAGAAGCTGGTAGAAGTGGATTTCCTACAGTAGAGGCGAGGGATTAGACATGGTACACACAGGTAGATCTTTGGAGGGTGTGTATAAAGAACAGTGAGTTGGAATGGCACTGGAGGGGTCAAGGCAAAGGAAAGCGTGTCGTTTGCTTTGTGAGAGGAAAGTGCTTACAGCATGCTTAGGCTGATGGCATTGTTACGATTGCATGTTTACTCCCCACCCCCCAACCCCAACCTCTTACCCCCTGAAATTCATGTTCAGGAAGCCCCAACCTCAGGGTGGCTGATCAGGGAGAGGAAGCCTCTAAGGAAAGGATTAATGAGGTTGTAAAGGTGGATCCCAGATTCCACAGGTGAGTATCCCGAGAAAAGAAGACACCAGAGAGTTCAAGCTTCCTCTCTATATCTTGCAGCCACTTGCAAGCCAGCAAGGGAGGTCTCACCAGAACCCATCCACATCCTGATCTCAGACTTCTGCCTTCCAGGACTATGAGAAATCTCTGTTCCTTAAGCCACCCTGTCTTTGGTATTTGATTATAGTAACTTCAGCTGACCAACATGGATCTGGTTCAACAGAAGAGAGAAATTCTGGGGCCTGAGTGAACAGGCTGGCAGAATTCTGTGAGGCCTAGGCTGACGCAACTTGGAGAGGATTCCTTAAGAAAAAGAACACAAAGTTATGAATGCAAAATTAGGTGTGGAAGTGAATATATATTTAGCATCAGGCAAGAAGTTGTAACAAATCAATAGCACTTTAAAGAGGCAGACATTCCTCCTGCAATTTCTTTAAGCCAGGAATCTCAGCCTCTTCAAGACTGACATTTTGGCTCAGATAATCCTCTGCTGTATGTGTGTCGGGTGGGGGAAGGGAAAGATAGGCGCTGTGCTGTGCATTGTAGGACTTAGCAGCAGTCCTGACGTTGACCGACTCCCTGACAATAGTGTCCCCTCCCAAACTGTGACAACCAAAAATGTCTCAAGACGCTTCCCACCACCACCTTGAGAACCACTGCTTTGTGTGGTTTACTCGAAATGCTACAAATTTTCTACTGATTACACATGCGTGCACATGCGCACGCACACATGCACACGCACAGGCACCAACTCTGCGTGACCTTCAGGAGGCTCTAGCTCCAGCAGTTGGGGAAGTGAAGGGTCCTGAATCTCAGGATTCCTGTGGGCCTGGTAAATTCACCTCTGCCTGGATTGAGGGACTGGATTCAGGTGGAAACACTCACTTGGAAAGAAGGGAAGGTGTGGTGTAAGGATACAGAGATCAGTAAGCTCACAAGCTTTGATCCTCCCATCACTTTCACTTTGTCAGGGCAATAAAAACAAGGGTATCTGTAAAGTGATGGTGGGAAGCTGGCTGGAATTTTAAAAGGAAAATAGGAATGAAAACAGTCATTCTGTTGCCACAGTGCTTGCATTGTGCTGTGCTAGGTGAAATGGATGCCTTCCCTACCAGCATGCCATATGAGTGTCAGTTAGGGGCTTGATTTCCAATGCAGATCCCTGCTAATGAACCTGGGAAGGCAGTAGAGGATGGCCCAAGTGCTTGGGACCCTGCCACCCAAGTGGGAGATTCTGATCGAGTTCCTGGCTCTTGGCTTGAATTTGGCTCAGCATCAGCTGCTGTGGCCATTTGGGGAGTGAACCAGCAGAAAGAAAGTCTCTGTTTCAGTCTCTCTCTCTCTCTCCTTCTGTAACAGTCTTCCAAGTAAATAAATCAATCTTAAAAACAGAGAAAGAAAGAACTATTCTGCAAAGTAAAACAGACTTGGATTCCTATGATCCTCGCCATGTACTAGAGTGGGGTAGAGAAAGAAGCCCGATTTGGGTGCCTCAAGGATGGCATGGGCACCTTAAAAAGCAGCGTCCACCAGAGGTAGCTGCCTTGTAAGAGCCATTGAAAGTCAGAACAAATGATCCTTAGAGTCCTTCTTGTTCTGAGATTCTGTGATTTCACAGCAAAGCAACTTGATACAAAATCACTCCCTAGCCTGTTCACTCACAAGAGAATAGAACCAATCCTGCAAAATAACATAAGAGTGTTTGCCCCGGATGCAGGTTTTCCATGCTTCCTTTCCTTTAATGCTCACAACAAGATAAGCGAGGCTAAGGGAGTTTTAGTCACTTATCCACGGTCAGACAGCTGTTAAAAGTTGTATGACCCAGTTCTACAAATCATTCTACAAAATAGTTGACTCATTTTCCTTGTAACTATTAAGGCCAGAACAAACAATGAAGACTGAGAAACCATCTCAGAGCAGAGATGAATATGGATACATGATAACTAAATGTAATTATAGTGTCTTGGATTGGATTCTGGAGCAGAAAGAGGATATTAATAGAAAAACTGGAACATATTTAATAGAAAGGTATGGATGCTGGTTTCTTATCTTTCCTAAATTTTTATTTACTTTTTCATTTGACAGAGAAAGAGATTAAGCAAGCAAGCACTCTTATCCACTGGTTCACCCCCACCAAATGCCTGAAACAGCCAGGGTTGAACCAGGTCAGAGCCAGGAGTCAGGAAATCAATCCAGATCTCCCAAGTGCGTGGCTGGGACCCAGCTACTTGTCACTGCTCCCTATCAGGGTGTGCATTAGCAGAAAGCTGAACTCATGAGTGCAGCCAGGACTAGACCCCAGGCACTCTGATATGGGATTCAGGCATCTTAACCACTAGGCCAAATTCCTATCCCTGGATTCTCAGCTTCAACGAATGGAACATGGTACCATAAGATGTTAACATGAGAGGAAAACAGTTGAGGTATATATGGAAATTCTCTGTATTATGTCTATAATTTTCTATAAATCAAAAATTACTTAACAAAAACTTGCCTAGAGACAACAAGAGACAGCAAAACTCTCTGGCTATTCTAACTCCACAGAACTTGGCTCCTTTATGAAATCCAGTGTCCTGGGATCCTGAGGTCATCATTTTGTATTCAGTATGATACGTCACAGGCCTCTTCTTTCTGCTTTAACACATACATATGTCCTCCAACTGACAGGCAGCCTGGCACAGTGCAATGAGATGGCTTCAAATTCAAGCAAAAGTCGGCTGAAGCTAATCTCCCTTATTAGCTAAATTTGAGGGTAGAGAAGTCATTTTCTGTCTCAAATCTTTGGTTTTCTGCATCTGGTAAATGTAACCAAAAATTTTTCCCTCTCCTAGGCTTAGAGTAACAGTCCAATGGGAAACACAGAAAAGCACAGCACTTGGCAGAGTAGGTTCTCAGTAAACATGAGGTCCACCTTTCTTCTTAAGAGCTGAGAATTGAGAGCTCACCCAGCCTTTTTCTTTCTGACAAAGAACCTTTCATGTTTAATTTATAGGCTGGTTTAGGTAGTTGAATTTTAAATAATGCATAGTCCGCTGTTAATATTTGTAGTTGTTGAATTCCTTTAATAAAACATTTAGGGATTTTTCTCCTCCCTCGCTCCAATATGTATTTCACCCAGAGAACAATTTGTTTTCTGAAATCCAGGATTTGGCTGCCATTTCTTTCTTTTAGTTTCTGCATCTAATCCTGTCTATGACAGGGGTGCAAGGTGTAAGCTTGGGTGTTGCTGAGCAGGCAGGAATGCCATCCACCTGTGACTGGGGCAGAAGAGGTGGGTTCACTTTATTGGGGGCTGCACAGCAGCTGGGAACGCCTTCTATATGAACACTGCACCGAGTGATATACCCTGAAAGTATGCTTTCAGACCCCACCAGAGCACATCCCCCAGCCCCATGACTCCCATGAAGAAACTTGGGCCACACAGCTGCACACACCTTCTCACCCACAGGTGGCAACTATGAGCAGTATAGATTATTTTGCTGTTCTAGATGAGAGCTGGGTTTGAACCCAGGTCCGCCCTTTCCTTGCGGTGCCTTCTGATACAGATAACTTAACATTTCTGAACGTTTCTTTCCTGGTAGGCAAAAATGGGGCGAACACCCTCAGTTTGCTCTCTGGATCTTTACATCCTGCTTAAATCCATTGACTCTGCTTTCTCTAATCTATCTTAGCCCCAACCCTGGCTTTGTGTTATTAGTGGGAAATACAGCTTGGGTTGCATCATTCCCACCACCCCAGGCTCTTCTAGGATCCCATGAAGATCCAGCAGCTCTGTCATGTTTTTTGGAATCCCTGATTTGGGAGCAGGGGAAGAAGATGTGGGCATGCTGAAACATTTTCTTAAAGGAGACACTGGTTCCCTTTCAAAGGTTCAGGACAATCTGAAACAAGGCAAGCTTCACAGGTGCCAATTGTATTGTTCAAAGAATATACTCCCTTTTATGGCACTTATATTTCATTCTCTACTGCCAGAATGGAGACACATGCTGGGTTTCTGCATTCATAATTGGGAAAGAACAGATGGGAGAGACACAGTTGGAAGTAATACTGTCATTAAAATAATCTATACTGCTCGTAACTCTCAGGCATGTGCAAGAAGGTGAGTGGAACCACGTGGCCCAAGTTTCTTCATATCCATTTCTCATGGAAATTATTGTTGGGGGTGGGAGCAGGTGCATTGGTAGGATCTGAGAGTGCACATTTCCTTGTGATATACCTCTAGCTCAAGGGCCTCCAAGATAAGAAAAGGGATAGATTGGTGGCCATATTTCCATATGGAAAGGGAAGGGTGGGCATCTGGATTAAGGGCCAGAACATGCAAAGGTGCAGGGGCTGGAAAATGTTGGAACTTTTTAAATTCATAGGAAATTGAGTAGCTAAGCTGAGGAAGAGTTCTTGTTAGGGTGAAGATGATAGGGCTAGAAGAACTGGGGCCATGGTGTTAAGGTTCTTGAATAATAAGAAAGAAGTTGAGTGAGGGTTGCTATGGTGTGGTACCAAGAGCCCTGAATTGCAACAAGGTTCATTCAGGTGCTTTTTTCTTTTTTGACAGGCAGAGTTAGACAGTGAGAGACAGACAGAGAGAAAGGTCTTCCTTCTGTTGGTTCACTCCCCAAATGGCAACCACAGCCTGGCACTGCACCTATCCAAAGCCAGGAGCCAGGGGCCTCTTCCTGGTCTCCCATGTGGGTGCAGGGGCCCAAGGACTTGGGCTACCCTCCACTGCCCTCCCGGGCCACAGCAGAGAGCTGGACTGGAAGAGGGGCAACTGGGACTAGAACCCGGTGCCCATATGGGATGCCGGCGCCACAGGTAGAGGATTAACCTAGTGAGCCACCGCCATGGCACCAAGGTGTTTTATTTTTAATATTTACTTATTTGAATGAGTATGAGAGAGATAAGATAGAAGAGAGAGTGAAATCTTGCATCTGCTAGTTCACTCCCCAAATGGCTGCAAAAGCCAGGGAAGACATGATTAGATCAGGCCAAAGCCAGGAACCTGGAATTCCATCCTAGTCTCCTACATGGGTGGCAGGGGCCCAGATACTTGTGCCATCATCTGTTACCTTCCCAGGAACATTAGCAGGGAGCTGGATCATAAGCAGAGTCACTGAGACTCAAACTGGTACTTCCCATCTAGGATTCCAACCTTGCAAGTGGATTCTTAACCCACTGTACCAGAATGCCGGTCCCCACAGGGTATTTCCAGATTGTGTTCATCAGGGGTTTAGCATTAAGCATGGCCTGAGAATAAAACTAAACCACAGCAGTGACTATCACATGGGTGATCTGTTCCAAGGTTACCTATTTAGTACAGATTAGATCGAAGCACAGGACAGGTTTGATGCAGTAGACATGGATGTTAGCAGCAAGGAGTCACCGGTCTTGAAGCCCTTACTGTGGACCTAAGCTGGCTCAAAGGGCTGCGTGATCTTAGCAATTCCTTCCTGTCTCTGGGGTTTTGTCTTTTCCAATGTAGAATGCAGCTCTCGTGAGCAAGAGAGCTTCCTGTTACATATGAAAAAGAGAATATTTCGGCTTCTTGGAAATTCCTGTGACTGCTTCAACCATCCTAGATGTTCTGTTGAACAAATACTGTAAATATGCCTTAACCTTCTGAACTTTGCTGACCTATGACCCATAACCTTTTTTAAGGTCACAAGGTCTCATCTTTGCCTCTTCCCCACTGCTAACCACTGAACAACTCTTAGAGTTTCTTTAGTTGTGTGAACTGTGTAATAATCGGCCATTTTAATACATTAGGAATCAGAGTGTGGAGGTCCCATTTGTGGCTGGCAAACACCTTGCTCTTTGCAACCCAGTTCTTAAATGGACAAGTCTTGTTTCACATACTGCCTCACTGGTATTTCTCCCAACACTGTAAGATGGGCACTGGGGCATGATCAGCTGCTTTCTAAAGATGCCTGAGTTCTAACAGTCTCCTCCTCTCCAGGGAAGTTGCAATTTCTGTGCACGAAGGAGCATCTTTTTCCTGAGCATGTGACTCTGTCTCAGAAGCAGCCCCTCGCTCTGGCCCCCTATTAGCTCCGCTAGGCTCAGAGGAGCCAAGGCCAGCTGGCTTTGTCCTACATGGAAGCTCTAAATAATTTTAATGGCTTTAAGCCTCAAGAGTTGTTCTCCAGATCCTGTAAGAGGCAACATTAACAAGGAATAATTTAAAGGGGAGAGCATGAAAGAGGCAGATGGAAAGATAAAAAGAAAGCAAAGAATGGGAATAACTACATTTCAAGAACCCTTAAAAAAATTTCTGGGTCAAGATCCCACCTGTCTCTTGCAAGCTCCCACCATGTTCATGATGTCTTCTTATCTCAAAATTACAAATGAAAGTCCTTCACTATGGTTAGGAAGTATGCTAAGCCCTTGACTCATTTTACCCTCTACTGGAATGTCAAATCCATCAGGACAGCATTGTTGTTTCTGGTTGATTCACTGTTGCATCCCTGTTTTCTAGAACAAGAGCAGACCCCTTGTTTGTATTTCTTAAATATCTAGTAAAATGATGAAGGATGATTCTCTCAGATCACTGTGATTACTACTGTTTTTTTTTTAAACTTTTATTTAGTAAATATAATTTCCAAAGTACAGTTTATGGATTACAATGGCTTTCCTCCCCCATAATTTTCCTCCCATCCACACCCCTCCCATCTCCCACTCCCTCTCCCATTCCATTCACATCAAGATTCATTTTCAATTCTCTTTATATACAGAAGATAGATTTAGTATATATTAAGTAACGATTTCATCAGTTTGCACCCACATAGAACACAAAGTGAAAAATACTGTTTGAGTAATAGTTATAGCATTAAATCACATTGGACAACACATTAAGGACAGAGATCCCACATGAGGAGCAAGTACACAGTGACTCCTGTTGTTGATTTAACAATTTGACACTCTCTCCCTAGGCTCTATTCATGAGTTTCCAAGGTTATTGAAGCCTCTTGAGTTCGCCGACTTCAATCTTATTTAGACAAGGTCATAGTCAAAGTGGAAGTTCTCTACTCCCTTCAGAGAAAGGAGGTACCTCCTTCTTTGATGGCCCATTCTTTCTACTGGGATCTCACTCGCAGAGATCTTTCATTTAAGTCCCTTTTTTTTTTTTTTTTTTTTTGGCCAGAGTGTCTTGGCTTTCCATGCCTAAAATACTCTCAAGGGCTCTTTAGCCAGATCCGACTGCCTTAAGGGCTGATTCTGAGGCCAGAGTGCTGTTTAGGACATCTGCCATTCTATGAGTCTGCTGTGTATCCCACTTCCCATGATGGATCGTTCTCTCCCTTTTTTATTCTATCAGTTAGTATTAGCAGACACCAGTCTTGTTTGTGTGATCCCTTTGACTCTTAGACCTATCAGTGTGATCAATTGTGAACTGAAATTGATCACTTGGACTAGTGAGATGGCATTGGTACATGCAATCTTGAAGGGATTGTATTGGAATTCCCTGGCACATTTCTAACTCCACCATTTGAGGCAAGTCTGATTGAGCATGTCCCAAATTGTACATCTCCTCCCTCTCTTATTCCCACTCTTATATTTAACAGGGATTACTTTTCAGTTAAATTTCAACACCTAAGACTAAATGTGTGTTAATTACAGTGTTCAACAAATAGTACCAGAACAAAAAAAATACTAAAAAGGATAAAGTATCACATTGTATATCAACAGTCAGGACAAGGGCTGATCAAGTCACTGTTTCTCATAGTGTCCCTTTCACTTCAACAGGTTTCCTTTTTTGTGGTTGGTTAGTTGTCACCGATCAGGGAGAACATATATTTGTCCCTTTGGGACTGGCTTAATTCACTCAGCATGATGTGTTTTTTTTTTGTTTTTTTTGTTTTTTTGTTTTTTTAAGATTTATTTATTTATTTGAAAGGCAGAGTTACAGAGAATCAGAGAGAGTGAGAGAGTGGGGGAGAGAGAGGTCTTCTATCTGCTGGTTCATTCCCTAAATGGCCATAATGGCCAGAGCTGTGCCAGTCCAAAGGCAGAAGCCAGGACTTTATTCCAGGTCTCCCATGCAGGTGCAGGGGCCCAAGGACTTGGGCCATCTTCTGTTTTCCCAGGCCTTAGCAGAGAGCTGGGTCAGAAGTGAAGCAGCCAGGACCTGAATCAGCATCCATACGGGACGATGGCACTGCAGGCGGCCGCTTTACCTGCTTTGTCACAGTGCTGGCCCCACCACTGGGTTTTACAGATGAATACCCTGAAGGTTATAGAGGTTAAGCCATTTGCTTGGGGTCATGGAATTAGGGGCAGATCCAGGATTCAGAGGTATTTGGCCTCAGAGTCTACCTGATTTCAGATCATGTGTGCATGGGCAATGCCTATTCTTGTCTATATCCCTCTTCAAGTCTCCACCCTTTTTCATAAGAAACTCCCTACTCTAGTATGACTGCCTTCTGGAAGTCTCCTAAGACTAGTTCTCTGGAAACTGGGACTCCTTTAGGAATGACACAATCCATAGTTTTCCTATGTTTTTTGCCAAGGCAAAACCACTTTCCCCAAGAAAGCCCCTTATTATTTACCCTAGGCCGTGCCTGAGTACTTCACACCTTGAATTATTATTGTTTACAAAATATGTACCCATAACAAATATCTTTTCCAATAAGGCCTATGTCTAGTTAATTTTATGCATTGCTACAATGCCTGACTCATAATTTGTGATAATCAATATTTATTCAATAATGACTACTTTAATTCTTTGAATCATAGATTCAGAGGACAATTAGGGAAGGCCTATAAAAATTTAGATATGGGGCTGGTGCTGTGGTGTAGCAGGTAAAGCTGCCGCCTGTAGTGTCGGCATCCCATATGGGTGCTGGTTCAATTCCTGGCTGCTCCAACTTCTGATCCAGCTCTATGCTATGGCCTGGGAAAGCTGTAGACGATGGCCCAAGTGCTTGGGTCCCTGCACCCATGTGGGAGATCTGGATGAAGCTTCTGGCTCCTGGTTTCGGATCGATGTAGCTCCAGCCATTGCAGCCAATTGGGGAGTCAACCAGTGGATGGAAGACCTCTCTCTCTCTCTCTCTCTCTCTGCCTCTCCTTCTCTCTTTGTGTAACTCTTTCAAATAAATAAATCTTTAAAAAAATTTTTGATGCCTATCAAAACTTAGAAAAATTTTCACTTTACCATACAGTTAAATTTGAAAGGTCTTAAAAACAGAAAAAGTATATATGAGTCTATTTATTGTTGCATTGCTTATAATAGTAAAGAACTATAATAATTTATATAGACCCATTGTTGGCTGGTAGATAAACATTATGACACATCCATACTATGGAGAATTAATCAATGGTGAAAAATCTTATAGATCTGTATAAATTACATGGAGACATCTCTAAAACTCTATAGTAGAAAAATCCATTTCACTCAAGAGATTCAGTACGATCCCATTTGGGTTAAAATTTCCCTCTGTAAATGCATGCTAACAGTTCTGAAAAAAAAAATACATCAAATTGCTAAGAAGTGGGTGATTTCTGTTTTTTTTTCTTTTTACTTCAAAAATGCCGATTAAAAATAATAGATTCAGAGGACATGGAAGATTGGAAAGGACTGTATGGGGCAGAGGCAGTGCAGGGTCTGCTATAATTGGTGTTAACCCATAACTAAGGATCAATAATGCACTTTACAGTTGGGGCATTAAGGCTCAGATACAAACAAAGCCTGCCTAAGTCTCAAGCAGTCTCCCTCGTTCCAAAAGCCTGAGAGCAAGCTGCTAATCAATGTTCATTCTGTGGATAAAGACTTGGAGAACTGCGTAGCCTCACTCAGCTAGAGGTCAACAGCCAGCATCTCACACCCAGAGGTGACCACCTCCACCTGCCAGTTTGCTCTTTTGATGACAAGGGCTTTGCATGTTGCTTCTTTTCTCCTGGGTCTGAGCTGACCCTGGTTCTAGATGCTCCTTAACTCAACAATGAGACAGATGCTATGGATGGTACAAGGCAGCACTCTTTAGAAACAGATGTCTGCTTCAGGAAGAGTGGTGATGGCTCCTCTGCCGTTTTTGAGAGGCGGTGGGTATGGAGTAGGGACCTGTAGGAAAGTGTTTCCTGACCCTGTGTTCATGGATCTGGCTGATGGTGAGGTACAGCAGCTCTCACCCAGGAGGATGGAGATTCTTTGAAGGCCTCTGAGGGGTTGCTGGTCTGCACTGAGAGTAGGGAAATTAGGAAGTGAAAACTATGCATTCAACTGGAAACCCATAAATCTCAGATGTGGGAAGTTTAGTGGAGTAGATGTAATCTGACTTCTGAGTCAGGTGAGAGGTCTCACTGCAGCATCCCTGCAGAGTGGCCACCAGGCCCCGCTCCAGGGCAGGGTGCTCACTCTGCACATTGTCAACCAGGTCTAAGAGAGGGCGCTTACTTACTCATGGTGTCTACACCTGCTTCTCCAATAACACCCCCAGTGTCGAACACTGGATGCTTCATTGCTGAATTGTATGAGCATCTAGATGAGTTGCCAAAGCTTAGGAGGCCTGAGCTCAGAGGATCCTTGGAATCTTATTTGAGGCCCAGAAGAGTGCATATTTTAACATCCAAGTATCTTGACCTTCAGTTTAATGCTAAAAGAATTTAGCTATGTTTGGCAACAATAAAAAATAAATAAAATAAGGAATCACTTCCTCTGTCCCAACTGGAAAAGTGTCAGATATGTAAGTATACATGTTGCATCATGCTACACCCATTGTTGAATCACCACCACCACCATCACCACCATACCCATCAGTGATTATTCTCTGAGTGTCTATTATATGCCAGACACTCTTGTAAGGTATTTTTTTAAAGTATTTATTTAATTATTTTAAAGGCAAAGTTATAAACAGAGAGAGAGAGAAAGAGAAAGAGATCTTCCAGTCACTATTTCCCAAATGGCCGCTGTAGTTTGGAACTGCATCCAGGTCTCCCACACGGGTGACAGGGGTCCAAGTACTTGGGCCAGCTTCCACTACTTTCCCAGGCACACAAGCAGAAAGATGGATCAGAAGTGGAGCAGCCGGCACTTGAACCAGTGCTCATATGAGATGCAAGTGTCGTCTTGGGTGGCCGCTTAACCTGCTGTACCACAACTCTGGCCCTGACTACCTTGAGAACCATGTGCGGAGGTATGAGAAGTCCCCCAGTGAGAGAAGGAATGCCTTCTTATTATGGAAGTGCTTATTTATTTATTTGAAACGCAGAAGAACAAAGGGATAGGAGAGAAGGGAGAGGAGAGAGGCAGATTTTCCATCATCTGTTCACTTTCCAAATGACTGCTCTGGCCATACTCAAGCCAGGCGTGCCATCCTCATTTCTCATATGGATGTCAGGGGCTCAAGTACTAGGACTATTTTCTGTTGCCTTCACAGGAAGGCAGGGAGTTGGATCAGAAATGGAGCAGCAGCATTCCAATATGGGGTATCTGAACCCCAAGAGGCAGCTTACCTGCTGTACCACAATGTCCATGCCTGCTAGTGATCTTTCTAGTATCTTTTTATTTATTTATTTATCTTAAGATTTATTTACTTATTTGTTGAAAGGTAGAGAGAGAAAGAGGCAGGCAGAGAGAGAGAGAGAGAGAGAGAGATCTTCTATCTACTTATTCATTCCCCAAATAGCCACAATGGCCTGGGTTGGGCCAGACTGAAGCCAGGAGTCAGGAGCTTCATACAGGTCTCCCATGTGGGTACAGGGACCAAAGCACTTGGGCCATACTCTGATGCCTTCCCCAATGCATTAGCAGAGAGCTGGATCAGAAGTGGTGTAGTCACGACTCAAACTGGTGCCCATATGGGATGCCTGTGTCGCAGGCAGTATCTTCACCAACTACACCACAATGCCAGCCCTCTGCCAGATCTTATCATCACAGAGCAACAGAAAAGTTGGGCTGCTTTTCCTGTGCCTCAAAGGAAATGCAGATGCTCCCTGCCAAGATATAAAAGGAAGCTTGTCTGGGAACTGACTAGTCATGAGGAATCACCTGCAGTCACTAAGTACTTTTTTCAGTTTCTCAAACAGTCCCAAACCTGGTCTTACCTCTCCTATTGTGTGTGTGTGTGTGTGTGTGTGTGTATGTGCATGAATTTTGCCATGACAAATGAGTAAGGAAGGCCAAGCTTCCTGATATCTAGCTCCTCT
Source organism: Oryctolagus cuniculus (assembly GCF_964237555.1). NCBI lineage: Eukaryota > Metazoa > Chordata > Mammalia > Lagomorpha > Leporidae > Oryctolagus > Oryctolagus cuniculus. Next base: position 220,471,052 of record NC_091432.1, read on the forward strand.
TTCCGGCCTTATGCACAGGAACACACATGCACACAGATGCAGCTACATTCACACAAGTGTTTAATGTCCCCTCGTTGTTCTTGGGTAAAGCTGAAATATCATAGCATGGAAATGCAACACTTTATCATTTAAATCCCATCCTCTCTTCCTCCATTCTTTGTTATGTCCCATCAAAAGCCGGCTACTGTGCATCATGGCCCACCTGTAAGTTCTTCCTCAGAAAGTGTACTTGCCTGGAATGCCAACCACTGTATAATTAAATTCTGACAAGGTCATTCGAATGTCTTGGGGGCTGGTGTTGTGGCTTAGTGGGTAAAGCCACTGCCTTCAATGCTGACAGCTATATGGGCACTGGTTTGAGTCCCAGCTCCTCCACTTCTATTCCAGCTCCCTGCTGTTGGCCTGGGAAAAGCAGCAAAGTATGGCCCAAGTGCTCAGGCCCCTACACCCACATGGGAGACCTAGAAGAAACCCCTGGCTCCTGGCTTGAGACTAATCCAGCTCCAGCCATTGCAGCCATTTAGGGGAGTGAACCAGTGGATGGAAGATATATCTCTGCTCTTGCTCTCTCTCCCCCTCTCTCCCTCTCTCTCTGCTATTCTGCCTTTCAAATAAATAATTCTTTATAAAATACCATAATATCCGAGAAGCCATCAATAATGTCCCCAGGAGTCCCACTGTAAATGATACCTCTTTACAAAGGGCTCCCAAGACTATTTCCAAAAATTGCCTCAAAGCACAAACTGATGCCAGCAATGTATGCAGATCATTTTGCTGTTATCACCCCTGCACTACCCTCCAACCCAGAGGTTTCGTGCTGATACACATTTCTTTCTGGAGCCATTTCTAGCCTTGGCAGCTTCATCTGCTCTTCCAGAGACCTCTGTTCTCTCCTCCTTCTTTATCTCCCCTGCCTTTGTGTTACCTGGTCCCATTACAACCCTTTGCCCTTCACAAAGCAAGTGTAGGTTTGTGAATAAATAAATGTTACTATTATTTTTCATTGGCCTAATAAAAGATGTTTGGCAAATTCTTATAATCATATACCTGGCCATGCTGCTGCTGCTAATAATAATAATAACAATAATAACAACAACTTAAGACATTTGTTTACTAACCCCCAGGCACTATCCTAAATAGGCATTGCTTTATTTAAATCTTTCACAGAATCTGAACTGTGGACCATTTTTGATTTCCACTTTAGAGATGAGAAGGCTTGAAAAAATAACTCAAGGTCACACACGCAGTGACAGCTGGAAGTTGAACACAGGTGTGGCTGATTCCAAAGGGATTAAGATCACTTTATCACAGAATAAACCAGAAGCACTAAATTAGTTATATTCAGTTTACTACATATGAGAGAAAGAGCCATCAGGCTGTTAGTTAGAAATAAAAGCAAAGTCAGAATTTATGAAAACAGAGAGAAAAGCAAGAACAATTGAGCAATCTGAGAATAAGGAATTGTGGTTTACACATTTTCAGTAAACTAATTAGCTGGAATATAGCAAAAAGGTCAGCTGGACAATCCATCCTTCAGCAGGCAGAATGGGAGAAACAAAGACTCATTTTCACTGTTTGTGGATTGCAGACAATCTAGAGCAGTTCACTGAGAGTCGTAGGTGACAGGCCTTTTCCTTCTCCATCAGCACCTCTGCTTTCCCTGGGGTGGTCTCCTGCACCTCCTATATTAGAACCTTTCCCTAGGGTACATGGCTCCTTATCTCCCTTTTAAAGGAAATAATGCACTTGGAACCCTTAGTGTGGAAACCAGTCACGCTGTCATTGGCAAGAAATGCAGAACTACTCTTAAGCCATTTAATCACAGGGTTTCTTAATTTTTTAAAGGTTTATGGATTTATTTACTTGAAAGGCAGAATGATAGAGGGTGAAAACGAGAGGGAGAGGGAGAGTGAGGAGGAGAGTGAGGAGGAGGGGGAGGAGGGAGAGGGGAGAGGAGAGAGGGGAGAGGGAGAGAAAATGTGTTATCATGGCCAGGGCTGGGCCAGGCCAAAGCCAGGGGCCCACAACTCCACCTGGATCACTTATGTGGGTTATAAGAGCCCCAAAACTTTAACCTTCATTTGCTACTTTCCCAGATACATTAGCAGGGAGCTGGCTTGGAAGCAGAACAGCCAGGACTTGAATCAGCACTCTTACATGGATGCCAGCATTGGAAGTGGCAGGTTAACCTGCTGTGCCGGCACCTCCCCTTCCATCTTTATCTTTACTAACAGGAAGCTGATGGGTTCTGCTTTCCTAGCTTTTCTGGTGTTCAGGTTCCTTCTTGAATTAATTCAGGTAAATCAACTATGTATAAAAACACACTCATTGAGCTTGTTTCTTTGGACTCATCACCTCCATCCATTGGCACTGTCTTGGGCCCACGGAACAGGTTGTAGTTAAGACAGAAGTCCTTACCAGAGAGCCCTTCTTTTGCTACCTGTGGCTCCCAAGGAATGGTGTCTGGGCTCTGTTAGCTTGTGGCCCTCATGTGTTCAAGTGCTAGCTCCTCACTAAACATAAGCTTCTCAGGAGAGAGGTTGTCTTTCTGATGTGTCTTTGCTTACCATGCAGCACCCACCTTAGGGTCATGGCTGTGGTGGATGCTTAGGGAGCATTCTCGGAGTACATGCGCAAGCAGTGGAAAACCTCATTGTCCTACCCTGTTGCTACATACGATGGCTGTCAGTGCCAAGAGTCCCTGGGATGTTTTCCTTTCCTGGGAAACCACACCAACTTAGCTTTGGGTACAGTCCCCCACCCCCAGCACCCCCCACCCCCTCTCATGTGTTTGCAACGAGCCGCTCCATCTCCCTTTTGCTTTCAGCTTGCTAGTGTTCTGCATTTCTCATCACAATCCACAGCCTGACTCAGCTTCCCTCCCCATCACTATCCTGATCTCCCAACTGCTTCTCTCTTCCAAATATACTAAAACAACCACCATTCACTGAGCACTTACCATGTGCCAGATATCTGATGTGCAAAATTTCACTAGAGGCTCAGAAAACCCCTCAAAGTAGGCCTGTTACTATTTTCCAAATGAAAACAGACTTAGAGAGGGCATTTTACAAGTTTAAGGGAAACGCTGAAATGCAGACCCAGCTGTAACCAGAAGTCCAGCAGTTTAAGCAGTATACTAGAATGTATCTTCAAATGGAAACAAACATTTTCAAATATTCAAACAAAATTGTACATACAGTTTTGAACACTAACAGGTAGTCATGCACCCCTGGACTCCTATTCACTCATAAACTTTCATTGTGACTGCTATTTTTCCTCTAATCACATATATGTCTCCAGTTTCTTCAGCAGGTGCTCAAACCTATCATGTACAAGGGAGACTGCTGAGCACTACATGGGTATATAGTGTGTAAACTTCATGAGGAGTAGATGTTGTGGTGCAAATGGTTAACTCTCCAGTCAGGACACCTGCATGCAATTTCAGATTGTCTGGGTTTGAGTCACCCTCACTTCCCATCCAATTTCCTTCTTATTTTTAAAATTATTTATTTACTTAAGAAGTAGAGTTACAGACAGAGGGAGAGACAGAGAGAAAGGTCTTCTATCTGCTGGTTCACTCCCCAAATGGCCACAATGATCAGAGCTGGGCTGATCTGAAGCCAGGAGCCAGGAGCTTCCTCTGGGTCTCCCACAGGGTGCAGAAGAGGACCTGGGCCATCTTCTACTTCTTCTCAAGTCATGGCAGAGAGCTGGATTGGAAGAGGAGCAGCTGGGACTAGAACTGGCACCCATATGGGATACCAGAGCTGCAAGCAGAGGCTTAGCCTACTACATCTCAGCGCCAGCACCCCAATTTCCTCCTAAGGCTCAAGATGGTCCCTGCCATCTATATGAGAAGCCTGGATAGAGTTTTTTTTTCTCTGTCACTTCATTTGCTTTTTAATAATAAGTTAACATTTAAAAACAGCTCCATGAGTTTATCAAAGAACAGAGATTAGAGATGGAACAGGCGAGAGAAAGAGAAGAAAAACAAACTATATTAAATTAAAAGAGTTGGTTACTAGGATATCCTTAGAGAGACAAAGACTTGTGAGTTGCAAAGGAAAACATCAGGAAGAGTAAAGAAATTGGCATTCACTGGGAAGATACTAAGCCTGGCACTGTATTAAGTGTATTCATAACAACAGTGGCCATTTTAAAGTATATATTATGGACTGTGGGCTTTTCACAGAATCCACCATCTTTACAAGAAGTCAATAGATCAGGAATGCTTACCTTTTTTTTTTTTTTCCACAAATGAAGAAACTGAGGCACAGAGGTGGGAACAATTACGTATTCATACACAGCCACTAAATAGCAGAACCACAATTAGAATCTAGGCCTGTTGGGGGTCTATTTGTTGAATTATTTCTGCAGACCTATCACCTGTGTTTCTAGCATTCCTCACCTAAGCATCTCCCCCTTCCAGTCACATCTGCTGTATTATTCCCACCAACAAATAAAGAGGTAGCAGGAACTCAGTATTGGAAATGGCTTGGAATGAGAATACCTGTTTAGGGAAAATGAGGAAGACTTAGTCCAAATATACTAGACCTGGAAAGACAACTAGGATAACTGCACAGACACAAGAGCATTCCTGAGACAAAGGTCTTCAAGAGCAGAGGCAGAACTGTGATAGTCATAAGAAAAAGAGCAAACAGCAGACAAGGCATTGGCTGCTATTGGTTGCTACTCTAGGTTGCTGGAAAGAGACATGGTCAGAATCTTAAGACAGGCTTAGCTACAATGGTTGACTTTGGTAGACTGTTTTGAATCAAGCATGTTGACACATTGGGATCAATTCTTGATGAAGGAAGCCCCAAGGAGGGGCATGGAGACCATCCAAAAATTCAAGTTCACCTGCTCCCACTACTAGGCACAGTTGCTCTCAGAAATGCCTTTGTGCAGTCTTTAGTGTCTTGTATGAATCTCTCCCAAGCTCAGAGAAAGAAGTTGGGAGATGAAATGGTACTTGCTCCCTGCTGTCTAATCTGAACAGCCCTTTGCTGACTAATTGAATTACTCTGGTCCACAAACTGATAGACAGCTGCTAAAAATGGTTATTGCATTATTAATTCGCTCCAGCAATTTCACATTAAACCTATACTGTTAATAATTTTCCCCTTCTATTCCTTCCCTTTTAATTAGACTATTTAAAAACTTTGAAGGAATAGTCTTCCCATGCTAAATGGAAGCATCGGGCAAATTACATTTTTGATTGAATACTTCTCTGATAGGCCAGCAAATGAGACTGTTGAGTTGTTAATTATTGTCAGAGTTCCACACGACGCTTGCTAATGAGGCAGTCAATCTCAGCTGTCAGTCCACAAATATTAATGGGGGTCGGTGGGATGTATTGGGAAGAATGCTTCCTGGAGGCCCAGGGTACCCAGTTCCCTGCTATACATGGAGGTCAGTGACTTTCTATTGCTCAAATTAATGGGAACCTGTGATGAATGTGGGAAGGGCAGGGCAGTGGAACGTAGGTGAGGATAGCCAGAATGGCTTCACAGCACCAGGTAGGCACTTCTGGGATGGCCCACTTGGCTGATGTTCAGTGTTAATCACTGCTGGCAAGGCTGTGTGTCTGTAGTTTCTTCAGAGATTATAGGTGTAAGGAAATGCCTGGTGAGAGTTAGGATGATGTAAACTTCTTAAGACTGCTAATGTGGGCTCAAAATGACCCAGCTCCAGGCTCCAATGATGAAGCCAGTGTCTTGATGTTTAGTCTGGTCCTGCTGGTATGGATTGAGAAACCTCAGGTTTCATCCAGTATGACTGGAATGACAAAGTAGGGATGCCCGTCAAGAATGGGCATCAGAGAATACTATATTTAGTACAGGGCAAGCTAAAGGCTTAGTAGAAGGGCAAGGAAAGGAGGGAAATTGGATTTGACTCAATAAATATTTACTGAGCATGTTGCATGCATGATGAGGACTTAATCTCCTTGTGCAAACTCCTAAGACAGACGGTATTTGGGTATCATCCTTGACCTTTTCTTCAACTTCCCCACTTCCCATTCTTCCACCCCTCCATTACACTGCTTCCTAAGGATCATGAGTTATCCCTCACTAAATGCTTTAAGAATTTATTCTCTTCTCCATCTGTACTTCTACACCACTAGTCCCAGGCCTTGCCATCATTCTCTGGGTTACTGTCCTCAATATTGTTATTACTAGATCTATACCCCCCATTCTTTTCCTGCAGAGACCTCTTCAGCCTCATCTCCCACTGCTTCCCCAGCTCATGCTCATGCTTGCTCCCTTGCTTCATTCTGAGCTTTTGTTTTTTACCATCTCCGAAACTCATCATCAACTGGCCATGCTATACCTGGCAAGGATCCAGTTATGCTGGTTTTCTTCTCATGTATCCTTGGCTCTAAGTCTCATCCTTCATACTGATCTTCATTTTCTTGCCAGCTGTGCATTCCTTTGATCCTCTTCATTTTATTATGATGTACACATGCACCGTGGGTTGGCCTAGGGAGGTTGGCATTGCAAGGCTACAATATCCTGGCAATAGGTGTGTTGGGGTGGGGAGTGACACTTGAAATGGAGACTTCCATCCCATAGCAAGAGAGAAGGCATGAGAGCAGAGAACCAAGTTAGAGGGGAAAAGAAAATGAATTTGTGATTTTTAAATAGGTTTTAAGACTGATTGCTACATTTTTACTTTGCAACTTTGCAGGGGAATATAATCCATAAAAAAAAAACTGAATTTAGCTTCTGAAGATATGATCGTTCCACTTTTCCAACTAAACAGTGATGCCACATGTGCTTCTTGACAGATTGCTAGGAACTGCACATAATTTTGAGTGCTAACATAGCATGGGTGACAAGACAGGTGAGATGTCTGCCCAAGAGTGTATGTTCTTATTTGGGAGACGAAGAGCCAATAAGTAAGTAAGTGAATAAGTCATTTTCAGATAATGGTAGGAGATATGAAGACCATATCTCTCATGGGGGTAACAAGGCATGTGAGGATAGTGAGACAGGTGTATGTGTGGTTGGAAAATATGAGTGAATTACTTAGAGGTACATCTGAGCCAAGCTCATTATGAAGAGAAACCATCTAGGGGAACATGGAGGGAGATGTGGGGGGAAGGAGGGACAGCATTCCAGTAGGGGTAACAGCAAGCATGAAGGACCTGCAAGGAACAATAGCTTAGCAAATTACAGGCACAGAAATAATGCAGGTTTACTTGAATGGTGAGAATGATGTCGGGGGCGGGGGGATGAAGTAGGGTGTGAGGTTGGAGAGATAAGACTTCACAGCCATAGTAATAAGCTTAATTTTGATGCTAAGACTAATCCTCCGCCTTGCAGCGCCGGCACACCAGGTTCTAGCCCCGGTTGCCCCTCTTCCAGGCCAGCTCTCTGCTGTGGCCAGGGAGTGTAGTGGAGGATGGCCCAAGTCCTTGGGCCCTGCACCCCATGGGAGACCAGGATAAGTACCTGGCTCCTGCCATCGGATCAGTGCGGTGCGCCGGCCGCGGCGACCATTGGAGGGTGAACCAACAGCAAAGGAAGACCTTTCTCTCTGTCTCTCTCTCTCACTGTCCACTCTGCCTGTCCAAAAAAAAAAAAAAAAAAAAAAAGAGGAATTGGAAGCTATTGTGGTTTTAAACAAGATAATGACATGATTGGATACATGTGCTTTTACTGTAATTTGAGAGCCCAGTGACAGAGATGCCATCCACTGGTTCATCCCCCAAATGTCAACCATGGCTGAGGCTGGATCAGTCCCGAACTGGGAGTTGGGAACTCAATCCAGGTCTCCCTTGTAGGTGGCAGAACCTAACTACTTGCTGCCTCCCAGGAGGTCCATTAGCAGGAAGTTAGAATCAGGAGCTGGATCCAGAACTCAGACACAGGCAACTCCAATAATGGGATGTGTGTATCACAAGCTGTATCTTAATCCCTCAGCCAAATATTTTCCCCTGCAAGTGTTTCTTAAAGATTACCATTGAGCACCTCTTGTAGATGAAACCCATGTTACTTGGTAGACATACAGTGAAGAAATGTACAGTCACCACCTTCTCAGAGTTTCGTGTAATGGTGGGGACAGGAAGGATGTCAAGTATCTGACATAAAAGAACAGACTGATGGTGGGCCTCATTGGCTACTGCCTCTTTTTTCTATATCATTAGTCTTTTTACTTGGTATTTTGGATATCAAGGATAAATGCCACATTTCCCAACCTTTCCCGAAGCTGGGTGTGGCTGTGATATTACTTGTGGCCAACAGGATATATGTGGAAGTAAGTTACAGCAATGCCAGGTTGTCTACTTGAGAGACAGTTGGATTTACATTTTGCTGCTTTCCCACTTCCATAGTCCCCCTGTTTGGGACATGCAAGGGACAGCTGCAGCAACATTGTGTAGCCTATCAATGAAAGCAAGACATTAGAGATGGAGAACCATAAAGCTGGCAAGATCCTGGATCACTAGCACATCATGAACACAGAAAATAGCTACAATTCCAGCCCTGAGCTTCTACCAAAGAGACATTTGCACTTCCATCTCATGTAGAAACAAGTTCTATTTTGAGTCATTGTTATTGTAGACTAACTGAATTCTAAGAGTTAATTGTACTAATAAAGTGTTAGGGGTGGGGGGAATATTTTAGGGACATTCAGAGAGAGAAAAACTAACTGCAGTTCCTTTAAAACAAACTGAGCTCCCATGCGTTTTCTCTCATTGTCTGCTCTCCACAGTCCCAGCTCAGTGCTGCAAATACAGGTAGGACTGGCTCTTTGAGACCTCAGTGCGGTTTTGTGTTTCCTTGCCTCCCCTCTGGCCCACCTCAAGCAGATAGAAGAGGAGCCAGAGTGAAGGTGAGCACGAGGCAGTCCCTTCCCACAGAGAAGTCTGGAGATTCTGTCTCATATTTATAAGAATCCAAGCCAAGAACAGTTTGGATTGGAAACAAGAGCACTTAAGCAATTAAACCAGAACATTCATTTCATAAGCAGGAAGGAGTGGAAGAGGAAAACAGAACCTAACAAAATGGAGACAGCAACCCTTTTGGAGCTGTTACTTATTGGCAACGATTGTTCCTGAATTTTATTAAGGGGAAACAAAAAAGAATTCAGTGTTTAGTAAAATATCACCATTTGAACACAATGGGTGGAACATACCAATTATCCTGGAATCCACATGGATCTGTACAGAATGTTAGAGAAAGCCAAAAACAATATTGAGAGGAGGCTACAGATGGCTCAGCTGTTGTGGATTGCACTGTCTTTTGGCTAAATAGTGTCTTCAGGCAGATGTAACAAACAATTTAACAACAGGTACATGGAGGGCACCATCAGTCTACCTATCTGAATACGGTGGGGTCCTTGAGCTCTTTTTCATGTCAAGAGTTTGTCCTTTTTGTTAGGAACAACTGGAGGTCCAGGAAGTAATCAGAAGAGGGAGCGCAGTGGTCTTGGGGGGCTTAGGCAGGAACTCTTTAGGAACCAGTCCAGAAGAACTTCACTATTTTAATGACCACACAGTGTGTTGAGGCATTTCTGTCGAACATCAGCCTTGCTTCCCACAAATGAGAATCTATTGCTCCAAAGAGGTACCTTGATGCCTTGGATCAAGGAAGCCTCATTTCTTTTCTCCATAGTCACAGAAGTGCCAACATTCTGTACGTTTTCTTCCAAGCCCTCTAAAGGGCCTTGGAGTACCCATCAGGACCCATGCCAGCTGCAGCAAATGCACACAAAACACTTTGCAATTAACAGAGCTGAGTGTGCCATTAACACAACCTTATGAGGAAGGAAATACCCCCAAGTAAGTGTCAGAGTGTAATGAAGTTCGTCAGGCTGGTAAACATCTAAGTGATGGTCTTATAAAAAAAATGGCTTTTGAATTCATTTAGCTCTGCAGGCAGAGGCACAACGCAGACAAATGATGGCTGCTCCACTATTTTTTGTTGACATTTATATGCACCCCTGTTCATATGTAGTGGCTACGGGAGACAGGCTTAGTTTTCTAGAGTCAGGCTGCTGTCCCAGCTCTTTTTCTGCTCTACCTGTTCAAATTCGGGGCAGCTGCTTATATTCTCTGAGTCTTTATTTTTCTCATGTGGAAAGAGGCTGGGGGGGGGGGGTAATATTTCCCCTGCTGGGTTGCTGTTAAGAGTAATTACAAAGCATACTGATTGATGGTAATTAAATTATTTAGCAAGCTTCAAGTCTATGCTGCTTGAATATACTCTTCCAGGTCTCACATTGTAAATGAAAAAGATACTGTCATTCAAGACACTGGGGATTCAAAGCTGAGAAAGCCCAGTGCTCGAGGGTATGGCTTTTACATTCTATACACCAGACTTTGAGTGCCATTCCTGCTCTTTACAATAGCTGTGTGATCTTGGGCAAATAACTTACTCTCTGAACCTCACTTTCCTCATCTTCACCATGAAGATAAAAGAACTTTGCTCATGGGATGGTTATGAGAATCAGATGAATGGTTGTGCGAATTAGATGAAGTAGTGCATGGATCTAGTTAAAGGAAGGTACTCAGTAAATGTGAACTTTTTAAAAATACTTTCATCATTCAGAAGCATATTTTTCTGCAGGTCACAAATGGACTTTGAGATGACCCAGAGAAAAATTCATGCTACCAGTCATCTAATCCAAAGTGCCAGTCTCACATATGATTGATGCTTTCTATGTTCCAGGCACCTTCCACATAGTTTACAATTATATAACTTGTTTCACCTTTTTTTTTTTCAAAATGATTTATTTATTTACTTGAAAGGCAGAGTTACAGAGAGAGAGAGAGAGGTAGAGGCAGAGAGAGAGAGAGAGAGTTTTCCATCTGCTGGTTCACTCCTGAAATGGACACAATGGCCCAGGACTGGGTCAGGTAGAAGCCAGGAGTGTGGAACTATATCTGGGTCTCTCATGTGGGTGCAGATGCCCAAGGACTTGGGCCATCTTCTATTGCTTTCATAGGAGCATTGGCAGGGAGATGCTTTGGAAGTGAAGGAGCCAGGACTCGAACCTATGTCCATATGGGTTAAGCCTGTGATGACATCTTAAAATGGTGCACCACAACACTAGCCCCATCATTTCATCTTCTTATCAACCTCTTAAGCTAAATGCTATTATTATCCCCATTTTACAGATGAGACATTTTAAAAGAGATGTTTAATAACCTGCCCAAGGTCACATGAGTAGTGAATGGAAGACCTAGAATAGGATCCCAGTATATTCTGGCTTGGTGCTCTCTATCAATCTGTGGGGCACTAACACTACTGCTTCTGCAAGTGCCACCAGCACCATCACTTCTACCAACATCATCACTACCTTCACCAATAGCAACATCAGCACCACCTCACCTCCATTACCACCAGCACCATCCCTACCACTACCACCATCACTATCATCACCATCACCAGCAATATTATCACTCCTAACACTATCACCACCCCATCATTCCAACTGCCACCGTAACCACAATCGCAACTGGCACCTGCACTACCATCACTGCAAACACCACAACCATTACTATAACCATCACCATATTTTCATCACTGCTACCTTTATAATTTAAACTGTCACTAAAACACAATTAAAAACGCCACCACTACCACCATTACCAGTTTACTCTTTACTATAGCCATAATCACATTTCCAACTACCACCATAATCACAATTAAAACCATTACCACTGAGGCTGGTGTTGTGGCGTAGTAGGCTAAGCCTCCACCTGCAGTGCTGGTCTCCCATATGGCCACTGGTTCGTATCCAGCTGCTCCCCTTCCAATCCAGCTCTCTGCTTATAGCTTGGGAAACTGGTGGAAGATGGTCCATGTCCTTGGGCCCCTGCACCCATGTGGGGGACCCAGAAGAAGCTCCTGGTTCCTGGATTTGGATCAGCTGAGCTCTGGCCATTGTCCCATTAGGGGAGTGAATCAGCAGATGGAAGACTTTTCTCTCCATCTCTCCCTCTCTCTGTCTGTAACTGTCTCTCAAATAAATAAAATCTAAAAAAAACTATCATCATCACAATCATTAACTGCCACTACAGTCAGAACTACTGCCACAACCACATTTATTGTTGCCAATTAAATGCCAATCACTTTACATACATGGCCTCATTTTATTTTTGCAAAAGTCCTAGGAGGGTGAATTAAGCAACTCATCCAAGGTAACTCAATTCTGAAGTTCTTGTGATTGCACTTGATTTAGGTCAATGACCATAAAAAACTCAAGATCACTGACCCCAAATCCATGTTTTTGGGCACTTTATCGTTGAAGCTGCAAAAGCACCCACCACATCACCAGGCACATCACTCATATTTTCCATAAATCATTTCTCTTTTCCACAAATCTTTAAGCTGTAAAGATTTGGTTTTCTGACATTTCTTGGGCACTTTGGTATCAATCTTTTCCCCTTGTCTGATTTGAAGGGTGAATCTGGTGGCTGCAGATAACAAATGAACTCATAACCATCTCCACCTTGTTCTCATTTAGCACAGCTCTGCCCAAGGCTTAGCAACTTGTTTATGTCTTTGGGACGGAAGAATGATTAGCAAAGGTGGGTGGCAGAACCACTTGTATTCCCCTAGGGACTGGACAAATTGTTATCTGTGAGAAAACACTAACGGGAAACCTAAGACTCTTGAATAAAAGAGAAGTTCTGAATGATGCACCCATGTTTGGATTGCATTGTTAGATTTCTAATTTGGTTTAACTTTATAAACATGGGCTATCTCACAGGAGAACCTTGGACCCAATCAATTCGAAGACAGCAAACTTGATTCTCCCCCTTCTATCTATCTTCTGTGTGAGTCAGCATAATGGATATAGAAAGAAAATCTAGTAATTACTTCTTTCTTCTCCTTAAAATCTTTTCATGGTTTCCAGTATATCTCTTCTGCTTTTCTTTGCATCTCAGCTGGGATTCCACTGTTCTCTGGAAAGCCAGACCAGACATTTCCAATCTGTGCATTCCCCAAACTCTCACTTACTGGCATTATCTTTCCACCAAGGCCAGGAGCTGGGTGCATCTCCACCACCTCAGAGCCTGATGCATAGTTGGCAGTTCCCCCATAAATACTTACCGGTTAGATGAATAAATAAATGAGAATTTCCAAGGATCAAGAGGTACATTAGTGGGGTGGGCAGTCTGATGCAGCAGATTAATCTGCCACTTGAAACGCTGTTGTCCTATATTGGAGTGCCTAGTTCGAGTCCTGACTACTCTGCTTTCCATCCAGCTTTCTGCTAATGTGGTCTTGGGAAGCAGCAGATGTTGTGGTGGGGTCCTTGCACCCATATGACAGAACCAGAAGTTTCAAGTTCCTGGCTTTGGCCAAGCCTAGGCCAGGCTATTGTGCAAATCTGAGGGCTGAATCAGTGGATAAAAGATGTCTCTCCCTTCCCATTCCTACCTCTCTTTCTCTTTTCCTCCCTTCCCTCTCTTCCGCTCTGCCTTTCAAATAAACAATAAACTTAAAGACATTACATGACTTTTTGTGGGGGAGGGTATAAAGAAATGCATTTAAGGTTTAGAAAAAATGAAAGTACAAATGGAATTGAGTTTTTTTTTAAGTTGGTAATTTTCTTCTCCAATTTCAACTTGATCCTAGTACTATACTTAATTCATTTTATAAATTTTTTACTTTTCACTGAATTGCAAAAACAAGTTGCTAGACTGAACCATAAAGATAAAGGTGACATATTTTCTGCCCTCATAAAGCTCACCATGGAGACAAATACACCAAAACTAAGCTCATAAAATATATATTCACTATTTGAGGCAGTACCCTGTAATAAGCCCTGTTCAGATATGGTTTCCAATTATCTCTCAATCTTTCAGACAGGCTTGATCCATTCTACAGCCGAGGAAACTGCAGCACAGGGAGGGCTACACAGGCAACTTTGCTCAGTCATGCAGAGGACTGGCAGGAAGATGAAGTGACCCCTGTGCTCTTTTACCATGCCACCTTCCTTTGTTCTCTAGTGTGCCCAAAATACACTAAAATAGCAATGCGTATTCTTGTAATAATGTTGATGCATCATATTAGCTCATTACAGTCTTATAAAACATTATTTATGATATAGACAAAGATGTTATTATAATTCTCAAATTAACAGTAGGGAAACCACAGAGTCTGAGAGGCTGGACATGATGAATGCAAACAGGAACAGAATCCTGCTGTGCTGATGGAAGAACCTTTTCCTTTTTGCACAAATGTCCCCTCCAAGATCACGCACCTCTACGCCAATACCTCCTTTTATCCACAAGAAACCCTGACATTTCCTGCCCAGGACAGACTAATTGTTCTACTCTGGAGCTGGATTTGGCAGTTTTAAGGCCCCATAGGTCCTTGACAATCCCTCCATCCCCAAGTAGTGCTCATATTAAGTTTGATATTTGGTCTTTACCCATTGATATCTTAAAGGACCTTGGAGATCGTGGCCAGCTCTTGCCCCTTTTTGAAGACTATGCATTGGCCCAAACTACAGCACGTTACGTGGGCCTCAATATATTAATACAATATTGTTTCTGGGGGCTGGCGCCGTGGCTCAATAGGCTAATCCTCCGCCTTGCGGCGCCGGCACACCGGGTTCTAGTCCCGGTCGGGGCGCCGGATTCTGTCCCGGTTGCCCCTCTTCCAGGCCAGCTCTCTGCTGTGGCCCGGGAAGGCAGTGGAGGATGGCCCAAGTCCTTGGGCCCTGCACCCCATGGGAGACCAGGAGAAGCACCTGGCTCCTGCCTTCGGATCAGAGGCGGCCATTGGAGGGTGAACCAACGGCAAAAGGAAGACCTTTCTGTCTCTCTCTCTGTCCACTCTGCCTGTCAAATATATATATATATATATATATATATATATATATATATATAGTTTCTTCAGTCTGATAAGAATTCATTACTTTAAGTACACAAGGGGATAATTCCAGAAGAGAATTGATCATGTCTCTGAACTATAGAGAAAAAAAAGAAAGAAAATTCTTGGAAGGAATTCCCTCTGTCCTCCTTGCTTCTCCAGCTGTTGTTTCCTTAATATAAGGGTACTTCAAAAAGCTCATGGAGAATGGAATTAAAAGATGTTTATTTTGGCATAAAAAATGAAATCTATTTTTTTCATAATATACACTCTCTCTGAATCTTTTGAAGATCCCTCACACAACTCCACAATCACACAATCACATTTTTTTCACTATGTACCAAGCACTATGTTAAGAAGGATTCAAGGGGGCTGGTATCATTGTGCAGTGGGTTAAATTGCTACAACCTGTGATGCACAGTGGACGATGGCCAAAATTCTTGGGCGCCTGCCACCCACATGGGAGACCTGAATGGAGTTCTATTTTCCCAGCTTCAGCCTGGCCCAGCCCTGGCTATTGTGGCTACTTGGGGAGTGAACCAGTGGATGGAAGGGGTCTCTGACTATCTGTCTCTCCCTCTCTCTGTGACTCAAATACCTAGACAAATCCTTAAAAATGAAAAGAAGGATTAAAGATAAGTACAAAGGGGAATCCTTCCTCTTAGGGTACCCACTCTATGATAATAGGACAGACATGTAAAACAGAGGCACTAACTCAGAGCATATGGGACACCAGGAAACAGCCCTGACATGGGAGGCAGGTCAGTCATGGGTTTAAATTTTTAAATTTCAGTTTTGCCACTTTACTTGCACCATTTCCTCATGTCAGTGACTTAGCATGAGAACCTGAATTTTTCATCTGACATACTGAAGACAATGATGTCACCAACGTCACGGTCTCACTGAAGCATGAAATAGAAGCTAGCTATTAGTAGTGATAGTAGCAATATTAAGCACATATGGTGGCTATCACATGGTAAATACTCATGTAAATAACCACTTTTATTATTATTTAAATAATCTTCAAGTTATTATTATTTCAAGCTTTGTGGCCTTCCGTGGGACCGTCCCCACTGGAAGACAGGGACTGCATGCTTTTCTTCTTTTTAACTTCCCTTCTCCATCCCTCATATCAACCAAAAGGCTCCTTATACATTTGGTTCTCTATAAAATGTAGTGGAGTATAGTTCAGGCAGACACGGATTCAGACAGGAATGAAACCATTGATGTCATTCTTTCTTTTTTTTTCAAATTGACCAAATTTAAAAAAAAAATCTTTAGTGAACAACTACTATGTACAGGCCCTGTTATAAGTGTTAAAGAGAAAGACATGGTCTCCTAAAGTTCACATTTCCAAGACAAAGGCAAGAAAAATGAGTCATTTTTTCATAATGAACCAGATAGGAAAATGATACTAAAAGAAAAATGAGGCCAATGAACTTGGATCCAGAAGACTTGGCTATGACATATTGTTAAGCATTGCATTTAACCCCATGAGTCCTTTTGGGAGCTTGAAGTTCCTTTACTGGGGAATTACCTTGATCTACCTTAATCTAGAGTGCTGGTGTTTTGGCCCAAACTGTTTTTTTTTTTTTTTTAAAGATTTATTATTCATTTCAAAGAGTTACAGAGAGAGAGAGAGAGAGAAGGAGAGACAGAGAGAAGGAGAGACAGAGAGAGAGAGAGAGAGAGAGAGAGAGAGAGAGAAAGAAATCTTCCATATACTGGTTTACTCCCCAAATGGTCACAATAGCCAGGATTGGGCCAGACCAAAGCCAGCAGCCAGGATCTTCTTCCAGGTCTCCCACATGAGTGAAGGGGCCCTAGCACTTGGGTCATCCTCTGCTGCTGTTCTAGGAGCATTAGCAGGGAGCCGGATTGGAAATGGAGCACCTGTGACCCGAACCAGCACTCACGTGGGATGCCAGCAGACAGCATGCAGTTTTAACCCACTGAGCCACAGTACCAGCCTCTGAATTGTATTTTAAAAGATTTTTATTCTAGAATAATTTTATATTTATGTACACATGTATGTGTGTGTGTGTGTGTGTATGTGTAAATGAATTGCATACACACACACACACAGAGGTCTATTGAAAGAAATTGGCTCATGGGATATTAAGGCTAGAAAATTCCTAATTGGCAGAACTAATGTTCCAGTTTGATTCTGAAGATTGGCAGGTTGCTGTAGTACAAGGAAGAATGTATGCTCTAGTCTTTTTTTTTTTTTTTTTTTTTTTTTGACAGGCAGAGTGGACAGTGAGAGTGAAAGACAGAGAGAAAGGTCTTCCTTTGCTGTTGGTTCACCCTCCAATGGCCGGCGCGGCCAGCGCACCATGCTGATCCGATGGCAGGAGCCAGGTACTTCTCCTGGTCTCCCATGGGGTGCAGGGCCCAAGCACTTGGGCCATCCTCCACTGCACTCCCTGGCCACAGCAGAGAGCTGGCCTGAAAGAGGGGCAACTGAGACAGAATCCGGCGCCCCAACTGGGACTAGAACCTGGTGTGCCGGCGCCGCAAGGCGGAGGATTAGCCTAGTGAGCCGTGGCGCTGGCGTATGCTCTAGTCGTAAGGTAGTCAGTCAAGAGAATTCCCTCTGACGTGGGGGAAGGTCAGTTTCTGATCTGTTCAAGTTTTGAACTGACTGCATAAGGTCCACCTACACTAAGGAGGACAATCTGTATTACTCAATCTACAGGTTAAAATGTGCATCTTATCCACACAACCTCACACAAACACCCAGAATAATGTTAGACCAAATATCTGGGCACTCAATGGCCCAGTCAAGTTGACACATGAAACTAAGCATCATACCATAATACATTTATCAAAGCTAAGAAACTGGGGCTGGCGTTGTAGCACAGCAGGTTAAGCTACCACTTGCAATATTGGCAATATTGTAGTGCCAGTTTAAGTCTTGGCTACTATGCTTTCCAATCCAGCTTTCTCTTCATGTGCCTGAGAAGGCAACAGATGATCATCCAAGTGCTTGGGCCCCTGCCACCCATGTGGGATACCAGATGGAGTTACTGGCTCCTGGCTTTGGTCTGGCCTATCCCTGGCTGTTGTAGACATTTGGGGAATAAACTAGTGGATGGAAGATTCTCTCTCTCTCTCTCTCTCTCTCTCTCTGTATGTATGTGTGTGCATGCGTGTGCATATGTGTGTCTCCTTTTCTGTCATTCTGCCTTTCAATCAATCAATGTTTAAAAACTAAGGCAATTCATATTGAACCAATACTAATAAACTAGAGACTATTTGGATACTGATAGTGTTTTCATTAGAATAGCCTCTATGTAGACCAAATAACATTAGAGTTAGGCAGTCATGTTGGAACTTCTGGATCTACAGGACCAGAACACAATGAGATATTCTGCCACACAACATGAACAGTAGAAACAACAGTGACCCATAGACTAAGTACTTGAATTCCATTCCTGGTTTTGCTACTAAAATACTCCAGGTTCCTATGCAAACCATATTACCTTTCTGATTCTTCATTTAAAAAAAATCTCACTAAATAAGCCAAATAAATCTCTTAAACTTCTAAATGTCTAGAAATTTAAGGAGCAGTATGCATATATCGGGCACATTCACATACACACACACACTACACACACCCTGACTGACCTCATGAGGTCCCACTGCTCTGTGATCTCTTTCCTATCCAGTGGAGTGTGGCAAATTAGAGGGAGATTATTGTCACTAAGGCACTCAGCCCTCGGGGCTGCAAACTTTAGTCCAAGTCAAGACTCTCCTCCCGCCACAGCTGACCACTGTCTCAGCTCACCGTGAACTTCACTGAATTCATCTCTCTGATCTCCCATGCCTGGGCCTGCTGTGTGATGTGCCCCTCTTCTCTGCCTCCTGACCTTCTAACCTCCTTTGGAAGTAGTGGATTCTTCTCCTCCTTGCCAGTTTTCTTGAGCTTGTCCTTTCCCCTAGAGGCCTGGGGTGCTGCCCTGCTACTGCCTCCAGCTTCAGATTCCTATCCCATCATTATGTTTACTTTAGTAATATCCGCTGGCAATGAGTCTCACCTTCCTGCCCTGACTGACTGCTCATACACATGGGTGCACACTCAGCCAGGCAGGAACAGTTCGAGAGGGCTTCCCTTAGCAGGTGTCCTTTCTGCACCTAATGCAGCTAGCCACAGACAAGAGGTGTGACATTTAGAGAACATTTCTAGATGCCTTGCAGAATGAGGAGGATTTAAGCAATTAGAGGCCAAGTTCAGCACCACATAAAGCAAAGGATTCTGGGAAGAGCCAGGTGGCCTTAGTTTAGAGGCAACAATGGCAGATGAGAGTATAGCTGGTGCAGTTGACCTATAATTGCCAAATGGTCAGTAAAAACTCAAAGCCCTTACATTTATAATTCTCTTTGTAGTTCTATTTCAAAGCCTTTTCTGGATGGTTACACAAATGTGAGCACATTTCCATAGCAGAGTTGAAGCCAGAATTAGAATTAATAATGTGCTTGAGTTTAATTAATTTTTTATTTGAAAGACAAAGTGGGGGCCGGCGCTCTCGCACAGTGGGTTAATGCCCTGGCCTGAAGCACCAGCATCCCATATGGGCACCAGTTCGAGACCTGGCTGCTCCACTTCCCATGCAGCTCTCTGCTATGGTCTGGGAAAGCTGTAGAAGATGGCCCAAGTGCTTGGGCCCCTGCACGTGGGAGATCCAGAAGAAGCTCCTGGCTCCTGGCTTTGAATTGGCACAGCTCCAGCCATTGAAGCCAATTGTTGAGTGAACCATCAGATGGAAGATCTCTCTCTCTCTCCTCTCTCTGCCTCTCCTCTCTCTGTGTAATTCTGACTTTCAAATAAATAAATAAATATTAAAAAAAAGAAAGACAAAGTGACAGAGAGAGAGGGAGAGACAGAAAGAGATCTTTCATATGGTAGTACATTCCCAAAATTGGCCACATCAGTTGTGGTTGGGCCAGGTTGAAGCCAGGATTCAGGAACTCCTTCCAGGTGTCCCCTGTGGGTGACAGGGCCCCAAATACCTGAGCATCATCCTCTGCTATCTCAGGTACTTTAGTAGGGAACTGGATTGGAAGTGGAGCAGCCAGATCTTGAACCAACACTCTGATACATGATGCTCACTGCATTGCAAGAGTCGACCTAACCCACTGTGCTATACTGCTGGCCCCTGCTTGAGTTTCCTAATCGTTTAAATCTATGCCTACTGTGTGCAAAGTCCCATTGCTAGTAGTTATATTCTGGGATGAAATGATGAATCAGGAATGATTCTAAAAATAAACATCAAGGAGCTCACAGACTGGTAGGTAGAAGCAGATGGGAACAGTACCTAATAACTTGTGCATAAATGCTGGGCCTAAAAGAGATGGGGAGAATATCTGTGATTTTAGGGATGCAGACAGCAGGATTGGGCTAAAAACAGACACACATTCCCATCGTTAACACCTTCATTTCTGGCCAAAACTACAAGATCAGGGCCCAAGTGGCCTACTTATATAAAAGTAACAACATGGGGCAGATGTTTGCCCTATTGGTTACAGCATGTGGGATACCAGCATCCCACACAAGGAATGCCTGGGTTTGTGTCCTGGCTCTGCTTCCAATTCCAGCTTCTTGCTAATGCAGAACCTGGAAAGCAGCAGTGATGCCTCAAGTACTTGGGTCCTCACCACCCAACTGGGAGACCTGGATTGAGTATTGAGTTTCAGGCTCTAGATTTTGACCTGTCCCAAACCTGGCTTAACTAAGAATTTGGGGACTAAATCAGCACAGGAGGGCACCATCTATCTCTGTCTCTTTCTCTCCCTCTAAAATAAAAATTAACTTTAAAAAATTTAGAGTGTTTACAGTTGAACCCATAATTAAAGAAAATTAAAATGTTCTGAAGTTAGATTTTGGCAGTGATTATACAACTTTATATATTTATTAAAACCCATTAAAATGTACACTGAGGTGTGTCTTACTGGATGTACAGCGCATTTCAAAAACAGTTATACAAAATAAGGGAGATTCATCTTATGGGGACTTTTTTTTTTTTTTTTTGATAGGCAGAGTTAGTGAGAGAGAGAGACAGAGAGAAAGGTCTTCTTTCCGTTGGTTCACTCCCCAAATGGCCGCTGCGGCCAGCACACTGCGGCCAGCGTGCTGCGCTGATCTGAAGCCAGGAGACAGGTGCTTCCTCCTGGTCTCCCATGCGGGTGCAGGGCTCAAGCACTTGGGCCATCCTCCACTGTACTCCCGGGCCACAACAAAGAGCTGGACTGGAAGAGGAGCAACCGGGACAGAATCCGGCGCCCCAGCCAGGACTAGAACCCGGTGTGCCGGCGCCAGAGGCAGAGGATTAGCCTAGTGAGCCGCGGCGCCGGCCTTTATGGGGACTTTTGTGATTGTTCAGCTCTGCAGATCAAGACCATCCACCCCTCCCTGATTTCTTCAACATAAAATCCATACCCTCGGCCTGACATTCAAAACACTGCAAGCAGTAAGGCTTAACTCTGACTGTATCTTTTGCTTTCAACATAGTGGCCTCCCACGTGGTCTGCATGTTTCATTCTATTGCACCATATTCTATTTCTTTCTATTTCATGTCATCCCATCCCACGAGATTTTGGTGGTTTTGTCTTAAGAACCTACTTTTGCAACCCATGGCTCTATAACAGGTAAAGCTATAAAGATGAAAAAGACAAGAGTTCAGACTCGTTCAATGTAAATTCGCACATGAAACACAATTACAGTAATAATAACAAATACTAATGTAGTGCTTATTATGTGCCAGGCATTGTTCTCAGTGCACATATCTATTTGTGCATTGCATTTTTAAAACTACCCTATGGGGAAGAACTATCTTTGTTTTTTAAAGATTGACAAATTATTTTATTTATTTTTTCTCAATAGCCAAGTGTGTTTTATTGATATACATGTTTTTCCTTATCAGAGTATCACAATCTGATATTGTAGTTTTTTAAAACTTTCATTTTAAATTAGTTTTTAACAGATTCAATGTGATTTGTAGATACATTTCTAGGACCATACTGATATTTCCTTCCTCCCTCAATCCCCTTGTCTCCGTCCCATCCTCTTTATTTATTTATTTATTTTTTTTTGTTTTAGAGATAAGATTTTAAAATTGAATTACTGTATTTACTACTGGGGTGGGGAGAGAGAGCTAGAGCGAGAGCCAGCATGAGTGAGCACGAGCACTAGTATTTTGTTGGTTCATTTCATTTCCCAAATGCCTGCAATGACTGGTCTAGGCTGGGACTAAGCAGGAGCCAGTAGCTCCTGCATGCGTAACAGGGACCCAATAACTTGAACCATCACTACTGTCTTACAAGGTGCACAATAGCAGGAAGCTGGAGTGAGGAGGCTGGTATCAAACCCAGGTACTTTGATGTGGGATATGGGTATCCTAGCTGGTACCTTAATCACCAGGCTAAACATTTGCCTGAGAGGTACTGGGATTATCTCCATTTATAAAGCAGGGAACTGAATCAGTTGACACCTACCTACCTACAAAGTCCATAAGTGTCATAGCCAAAGCTTAGATCCAAGTATCTGGCTCCTGAGTTCAAGCTCATCCTCCAGGTGATGTACACAGGGGTCGGAGGTGGACAAGCTCCCTGAAGAGGGGACATCTCAGTTTCGGAAGAGGAGAAGAGATGCCATGTGCCATACACACGTCGGAAAGGAGATTGCATAAAAGCAGGTGTGAAGACAGGGATGTAGACAGCAGGGTGTGTTTGAAAATCCATAACAAATATGATGCTGCCAGAATATAAAGACAGAAGGGGCGAGAAAGACTGGAGGGGAGATTGAGATTTCCTAGGGATTGGATTATATCAGATTGAGGTGCTATATCCTTGGCCTAAAAGCAGCAGAAAAGCATGACTGAAATGGGCTTAAAACATGAATTGTTTAAGACATGAATTGTTGCTATGTCAGAACACCCAGAAATAGGACTTCAGAGTCGGCTAATTCAGCAGCACAGCTGTGTAATCAAGCACCCAGGCTTTCCATCTTGCCATTCTGGCATGCCCAGCACTGGCTTCTTTCTTGGGGTACCTCCCTTTGTGATCTCAAGGTAGGAAAACATTTCCAGACTTCCTGGCCAGCCAGATCAGAAAGCAAGCATCACTGATAATGCTTCTTCTTAAGAGAGAAGGAGAAATTTCCAGAAGATCCCCGACCTCCCCACCTTATATCTCACTGGTCAGGATGACAACCAACTCTTTTTTTTTTTAACTTTTATTTAATGAATATAAAGTTCCAACGTACAACTTATGGATTACAATGTCTTCCCCTCCCATAACGTCCCTCCCACCCACAACCCTCCCCTTTCCCGCTCCCTCTCTCTTTCCATTCGTATCAAGATTTATTTTCAATTCTCTTTATATACGAAGATTAGTTTAGCATATATTAAGTAAAGATTTCAACAGTTTGCACCCACATAGAAACACAAAGTGAAAAATACTGTTTGAGTACTCGTTATAGCATTAAATCACAATGTACAGCACATTAAGGACAGAGATCCTACATGAGGAGTAAGTGCACAGTGACTCCTGTTGTTGACTTAACAAATTGACACTCTTGTTTATGGCATCAGTAATCACCCTAGGCTCTTGTCATAAGTTGCCAAGGCTATGGAAGCCTTTTGAGTTCACTGACTCTGATCATATTTAGACAAGGTCATAGTCTAAGTGGAAGTTCTCTCCTCCCTTCAAAGAAAGGTACCTCCTTCTTTGATGACCTGTTCTTTCCACTGGGATCTCACTCGCAGAGATCTTTCATTTAGGGTTTTGGTGTGTTTTTTTTTGTTTGTTTTTGTTTTTTTTTTGCCACAGTGTCTTGGCTTTCCATGCCTGAAATACTCTCATGGGCTTTTCAGCTGGATCCGACTGCCTTAAGGGCTGATTCTGAGGCCAGAGTGCTGTTTAGGACATCTGCCATTCTATGAGTCTGCTGTGTATCTCACTTCCCATGTTGGATTGTTCTCTCCCTTTTTTATTCTATCAGCTAGTATTTTCAGACACTATTCTTGTTTATGTGATCCCTTTGGTTCTTAGTCCTATCATTATGATCAATTGTGAACAGAAATTGATCTCTGGGACTAGTGAGATGGCATTGGTACATGCCACCTTGATGGGATTGAATTGGAATCGCCTGGTATGTTTCTAACTCTACCGTTTCCGACAGAATGGGAAAAAATATTCGCAAACTATGCTACAGATAAAGGATTAAAAATCAGAATCTACAAAGAGATCAAGAAACTCCACAACAACGAAACAAACAACTCACTTAAGAGATGGGCCAAGGACCTCAATAGACATTTTTCAAAAGAGGAAATCCAAATGGCCAACAGGCACATGAAAAAATGTTCACGATCACTAGCAATCAGGGAAATGCAAATCAAAACCACAATGAGGTTTCATCTCACCCCAGTGAGAATGGCTTACATTCAGAAATCTACCAACAACAGATGCTGGCGAGGATGTGGGGAAAAAGGGACACTAACCCACTGTTGGTGGGAATGCAAACTGGTAAAGCCACTATGGAAGTCAGTCTGGAGATTCCTCAGAAACCTGAATATAACCCTACCATACAACCCAGCCATCCCACTCCTTGGAATTTACCCAAAGGAAATTAAATTGGCAAATAAAAGAGCTGTCTGCACCTTAATGTTTATTGCAGCTCAATTCACAATAGCTAAGACCTGGAGACAACCAACTCTTACGCATCATTGGGAAGGAGAATCCAACACATTGTTTTAGACCAATCAGTACTTGGCTCTTAGAAAGGAGTACAACTACCCTTGCTTGAGTCACATGTGCCATTTTGATGAACACTTGCACTGAATCAATGTTCCCCCATGAGCAAAGAAACAGGACTGAGTGTGCAGTGGGAAGCCAGTGTCTTGCAGAGAAAATCTAAGCTTTTTCCTAAAGATTACTGTGGTGGCAGGTGGGGAAAAGCAGGCCACCACAGCTAAGACTCAACAAAGCTGCCACTTAGAAGCAACATTTTATTCAAGCTATTAACCTGAAGTCATATTCTCTCCTGTATCTTCTGTCCTTTCCCTCCATTCCTTATCTCTCTTTTTCCTTCGTTATTCTCTCCCCACCCCCTCCGCTCTCCTTCTCTTCCCTTGTTCTTTCCTTCTATTGAGCATAAACTTACCGAGTCCCTTTTGGTTTATTATTTCCTCAATATTATTCCTAGTACTGAAGCCACAGCCCTTATCAACATACATACGTTTTTTCCTGCATTTTTTATATACATAAGACTTTGTCTCCCTCAAATCCTCCCATCCTGCTTCTTCCTACAGAAAGTCTTTTATGACTAGCCCAGCAGCCCGCTCTGCCCACTCACTGTGCTCTCTCCCTCTCATCAAGAGGTTTTACCATCCCTGAGGCTACCTGCTAGTGTGAGAAAATGGTTAAATATTCTTTGAGAGAATCTGTGGACATGACTGTTTCCCTCCCCCGCACCTTAAACCCTCTTTTTCTTTCAGTCTCTTTTAAAATTCCCTGGTAATGATTATTGGTTTTCTGTACCTGAAGGGCAAAATTAATACATTTCTCTGCTACACAACTTTCTTGAAATATAATAATGATCTTTGCTGGCACTGAGAGGAAGACAATAAAATAGAAACATGGAGGGAGGGTAAGGCAACATGGCTATGCATGTTGGAGGGGACCAAACCTGTTGATGCTGAGCAAGATCAGAAATTTGAGCCTTTAAGAAAGGGAGAGGGGCCAGGCTCTGTGGCATAGAGAGTAAAGCTGCTGCCTACAGAGCTGGCATCCCATATGGGTGACGGTTTGAGACCCGGCTGCTCCACTTCTGATCCAGTTTTCTGCTATGGCCTGGGAAAGCAGCAGAAGATGGCCCAAGTCCTTGGGCCCCTGCATCCGCATGGAAGACCCAGAAAAAGCTCCTGGCTCCTGGGTTCAGATTGGCACAGCTCTGATCACTGTGGCCATCTGAGGAGTGAACCAGCAGATGGAAAACCTCTCTCTCGCTGTCTCTCTCTCTCCCCCCTCCCCTCTCCCTTCCTCCCTCTCTCTCCCTCTCTCTCTATCTCTCTCCCTCCCTCCCCCTTTCTTTCTCTGCTTCTGCCTCTCTGTAACTTGCCTTTCAAATAAATAAATACATCTTTTAAAAAAAAAAAAAAGAAAGGGAGAATGAGGGTGGTGTTGTGTTGCAGCAATTAAGTGGTCATCTGCAACACCAGCTTCCCATAAGGGTACCAGTGTGAGTCCTGGATGCTCTACTTCCAATCCAGCTCCTTGCTAGTGTGCCTGGGAAAGCAGCAGAGGATGGCCCAAGTGCTTGGGCTCCTGCACCCGTGTGGGAGACCCAGATGAAGCTCCTGGCTCCTGGCTTCAGCCTGGCCCAGCCCCAGCAGTTGTGGCCATTTTGAGACTGAGCCAGAAGATAGAAGACCTTTTTTTCTATAACTCTGTTTTTGAAATAAATAAATCTTAAAAAAAAAAAAAAAAACAGAGAGCATGAACTCTGCTTTCAGGGTATTGAGCTAGGAAAGATGCAGGGGGAGAAGTGGGTGAGGTAGATGGGAGTGTTGAGTGACCCAGGACCTCTGTAGACCAGAAGATTTATGTGCCAACCTGAACCCTGAGGGCTTTTCAACACCCAATCCCCAACCTCCGTACCTAGAACTGAGATCACAGGTCTGAGCAGAACTTTTGCCAAAAAGAGAGAGAGAGAGAGAGAGAGAGAGAGAGAGAGAGAGAGAAGAGAGGAGAGAGAGGAGAGAGAGGGAGAGAGGAGAGAGAGGGAGAGAGAGAGAGAGAATTTTTTTCTAAGTTTCAAGATGGGAAAAAACAGGACAGAGTTCCTTAACATGTATTTAAGCCAATGTAGGGTATGGGGAGAGGAGAGAGATGATGCCGGAATATATGGAATAACATTCGCTATTTCTGTGAGAGACTAACACCCTCGGACAGATGTGTGGTGTTGGGAAGTCACCTAACTTTGGGGAAACTGGTTTCTTACTGTGTGAAATGAGGTTCACATGCTCTGTTCATTCTGCCTCTGTAGGCTGTTTTAGAGAACATGTAAGACAATGAATGTGGAAAACTAATGCAGACAACTGAGTCAGGGGGAGGGGTCAGTTATTTCTTCTGGGAAGACACTTCTTGCTTCCCAAAGCAACAACATTGCCAATTCTACCCAGTCATTAATGTGTAAACAACTCTGATTTTCCATCTTGAGGACTTCTCTTTCACTCTTCTGTTTCAGTGTAACCCATGTCTCTGTACTTTATTTACCCTAAAAGCACAGTGAGTGGTAAAGATGTATTTTATTTATTTGAAGGCAGAGTTAGAGAGAAGGAGAGGTGGAGAGGTGGAGAGGTGAAGAGGTGAAGAGGTGAAGAGGTGGAGAGGTGGAGAGGCGGAGAGAGAGAGAGAGAGAGAGAGAGAGAGGTGTAGGGGGAGGAAGAATCTTTTTCCGTCTGCTTGTTCACTCCCCAAATGTCCACAATAGACACAGCTGGGCTAATCTGGATCCAGGAGCCAGGATCCAGGAGCCAGGAGCTTCTTCCAGGTTTCCCATATGGGTATAGGGGCATAAGCACTTGGGCCACCCTCTGCTTCTTTCCCAGGTCCATTAGCATAGAGCTGGATCAGAAATGGAGGAGTCAGGACCCAAACCGGCACCCTTATGGGATACTGGCATTGCAGGCAGTGGCAATACCTGATATGGCACAACACTGGGCCTGTCTGCATCTTTTGTTACTGGTGAGAATACCCAAAAAGGGATCTCTTTGGTCTAAATTTGACCAGCAGAGCAACAGACTCATTCTCAAAGACTATAAAATCTGGATTCAGGCAATTTTTAAAAATATTTCTAGTCAGACCAAAGTGTCTTTCCCCATGAACGGCTGGAGAGTAAGCTGTTAACCAGATGCTTCATTACAATAAACATTTTAGCAGCTTTTCCTATAAACAAAAACAGTCTTACACATAATGACAACACAACCATCAAAATCAGGACATTAACACTGACACATGGCTGTTGTAGAATCCTCAAGTCCCATCCAAGCTATGCCAACTGTCCCAATAATGCCTTTTAGGGGAAAGTCTCCAGGTCAGAATTATGTGTTGCCTTTATAGGGGATGCATTTTTAGTCTTCTTCAATTTAGAATGCATCCTCAGTTTTTTTTGTTTTGTTTTGTTTCATATCCTAGAACTCTTCAATACTACTTTTTTTTTTCCTAATTTGGGTTTGTCCAGTGTTTCTTCCTGAGTAGATTGTGGTCATACAGCTTTGGAAGGAATATCACACAAGTCCTGTTTCTCCACTGGAGAAACTTGTCAGGTAGCACATGGCTTTGATCTGTCCCATCTAGGGTGATGTTCACTTCGTTATGTGATTAGGGTATTGCCTGAGTCTTCTCTACCGTAACGTGACCCTTTCCCCCTCTGCAATTCTAAGTCTTTGAAATTGTGTAAATATTCTTTCCTCATCAAACATTAAATGTATTCATTTATTAATGCATGTTAGTAATGAATGACCTTTCCTATTTATCAACAGTGTTATAATATATTACTGCAACTATTTGTTTTGATACTCAACTTGCACCAAATGTGGCTGGTATAAACCTCACCAAGTTGACTTCTGTGTCCTTTATCACGCTTCTGGATTTGTTTCTTGCTTTCTGGAGTGACAAGGTATTCCAGGTTCACCTTTTATTTTTCTTGTTCTAGCTCTGGAATCAGCCATCTAACCCAGGAGCTCTGATTTCTTTTAGCAGAAGTGATATTTAGAAGCCAAGATCTGGGCACTATGCATACTCATTGCTACTGGGGGATATGAAAATTGGGGGAAGTAGAGTCGCAGTTCTCATGCTTTTTCAAAACAGCTTTTTAAAAAGATTTATTTATTTATTTACAAGGCAGAGTGAGAGAGAAGGATAGAGAGAGACACACACATACACACACAAAGAGAGAGAGAGAGAGAGAGAGAGAGAGAGAGAGAGAGAGAGAGAAATTGTCTATCTGCTAGTTCACTCCCCAGATGGCTACAACAGCAAGAACAGGGCCAGGCTAAAGCCAGGAGCAAGAAACTCCATCCAGGTCTCCCACATGGCTACAGGAATCCTAGCACATTTTTTAAAAGATTTATTTCTTTATTTGAAAATCAGACTTACAGAGAAACAGAGAGAGAGAGAGCTGTTCCATATGCTGATTCCCTCTCCAGATGGCTGCAATAGCCAGGTCTGGACCAGGTCAAAGCCAAGAGCCAGGACCTTCCTCCAGGACTTCCACACGGGTCACAGGGGCCCAAGCCCTTGGGTCATCCTCTTCTGCTTTCCCAGGCCATTAGAAGGGAGATGGATCAGAAGTGGAGCAGTCAGGATTCAAACTGGTATCCATATGGGATGCTGGCATTGAAGCCAGCAGCTTAACCCATTAGGCCAGAACATAGGCCCCAAATTTTCAAGCACTTTTGCCATCATCCATTGCCTTCCCAGGTACATTAGCAAGAAGTTGACAGGAAAGCACAGGAGCTCATATGGGCTGCTGCCATCAGAGGCAGCAGGTGAATCCACTGTGCCACAATGCCAATCCTTATAATAGTTTTACTGTTTGCATAAGTGTATACATGTGTGTTAGAGACAGAAACTTTGGTTTCTTTTTGGATTATAACAACCAGAATTAGATTAGCACTTCTCAAATTGTATCCCATTAGACTACTAGAAAACACTCTGTGAATAAAAGAGATCCAAATCCAGCAAAAACACTGGACTTCTCTGGGATTGAAAATCGTCTTGAGCTTGGTGGCTACCCAAAGAGCTCTGTAGTTTGTATGAGAGGGTTTCAGAAACTTTGTGGGAAAATCAAATTAAAAGATATTTATTTTGGTGCAAAGGAAACTTTGAAATCCACAGATAGCTTTTTACATAAAACACTTCATAAACTTTTTGAAGAAGCTTTGTCACATCTATTTATGATGTATCAATCCTGGCTACACTGATTTGTTGCTTCTGAGTGATATGCACTGATATACATTTTAAAGATCTTTCTTAAATTCTCTACAGCATATTTATTGTCACTACCTGAAAATATTCTAGAGAAATACTGATTCATCTTCTCTCGCTCTCTCCCCCTCCCTCCCTGCTGATTCATGAAATGTTGAGACTGGTGTCTCTTCTGGGGCAGGAGGAAGAGTATGAGCTGAAATGGTGCCAGTTTCAGTGCAGAGGCAAAGCCTGGGGACAGCTGATCACAGCTGCTGGCCCTGCCTGGCCAGATCTGTGTGGGTTGGTGTAGTGTGAGGCTGTGATTATGAATTTTAGAAGTACAAGGTCAAGTCTAGAATGGGTTATTGTACAAGGCAGTCAATGAAGGAAGAAGCCTAACCTCCCTCCCATCTTGTGGTGACAGGGGTTTCAGTACCTTTATTGCATAGTGGTCTGTCTTTGGGACCAGACAGACTTACACTGCAATTGTGGTTTGCTTGTGAGACTGCTATGAGACTTTAGCTGCCATAAGCATACCTGTCTTCAAACACTTTGGTGAGGATTCAATCCACTACCTGATGAAACAGTCATTGCCTGGCATATGGCAAATGCCCAATAAATGTCAAGGATTTTCTTTTTCTTGTTTTGCTGGTGGTTGTTATTTCAGCAACAGTTAAAGGTTTGCACAGTCACTCAAGGAGGTCTATAAAAAGGTATGCAAGACAATCAGGCATGCAGGAGACAGCACTTGGAGAAGGGGCCAGGGTTTCACAATCTTGCCACTCCTGGCATTTTGAACCAAATAATTCTTTGTTGCAGTGTTTGTTCTGTGTATTGTAGGATGATGTTTAGCAGCATTCCTGGCCTGTACCCATTAGATGTCAGTAGCATTCTCTTAGCGGTGACAACCAGCATTGTTTCCAGAATTGCCAAGTGTACGGGGGCAGGGGTGAGAGGCGGAAATGCCCCTGGTTAAGAGCCACTGTGATAAAAGAAGCAATTTTCCAGTGAGCTGAGAAGTGGATAGGAAGTGAAAGAATGGAAATGACAAAAATAAAGCATCCATTCAATAAATGTGCTGCTAAGAAAGGGAGAAAGATTAGTGAACAGCTAGAAGGCAGAGATGATTAAGAGGATTATTATTGTGATTTTTAAGTTTTACTTATTTTTAATAAGGGATATGGTTAGACATGCTTAAATACTGAAAAATAGAGCAAATACTAAAAGACAGGTTGACGACTGTCATGGGAAGTTGTTTTTATTTGACAAGCATCCATTTACATTTTATTCTGGTAGCATTACTGGATTTTTTTTTTCCTTTCTTTCCTGGTATTACCTCTTTGGCGAAGGGGGAAGTGAGAATACAAATACCTGAGTATCTAACATTGAAGTTCACAAAGTGTAAAAAAATGCAGAATATATTTTAGGAAATGGAAAATGTTACTTTGGATACAGAAAGATATATTTCAGAGAAGCAAGCCACCCCTCTCCTCTGAAACACCCTTCATTTCCCCCTCCCCCCTACAGAATTACTGTAAGGCACCAGGTAAACTGAAGGCAGGAGTAATGAAAATGAGTTCTGAATTAGGAGCGGCAAAAGCCTTTGTCTTCGTAGCTGTGCCACATAGCCAGGCAGCCCTGCTTTTGATAATAATATGGGTAATAGCAGGTTATTTGGAAAATTGAGGCTGAGAGACTGATCTCAAGAGACTCCAGACACAGAGGAGGATGGGGTGCAATCCCTGACTCAAAGGCAGATTACGTCAATATTAAGATTGTGGAATGACAAGATGAAGCACACTGGATCCACTTGTGTTGCCCTTCCAGTATGCACAGTAGATCTTGGAGGAGCAAGGAATGAACTTTTATGTGATAAGAAAAAAATAAGAAAACACTTCAGATACAAGTGAGAGCTACTGTCTTACTTATAACTGAATCCACTGTATTTTTAATTTTTATTTAGTTTTTCAAAGATTTACTTATTTATTTGCAAGTCAGAGTTACAGAGAGACAAAGAGGGATATCTCCCATCTGCTGGTTCACTCCGCAGATGAGAAGCCCAGGCTGTGAGGCCTCAAGCTTTTATCTCTGCAACTGCTGAGTCTGGGCCAGGCCAAAGCCAGGAGCCAGAAGTCTTTCCAGATCTCCTATGTGGGTCGCAGGGGCCCAAGCACCCAGGACATCTTCTGCTGATTTTCCCAGGCCATTAATAGGGAGCTAGACTGGAAGTGGAACAGCTGGGACTTGAACCAGGATGCCAGCGTTGCAGGTGATGACTTTACCACTATACCACAACATGATCCCCTGTATTTTTTAAAGCAATATTTCCTCCAAAAGAGAAAATACATTCAAAATTGAGAAATTTGACAATTTAAACTGTATTTTTCAGAACTTATCTAAAATCTGGCTTAAGATGCTTTGGTTACCCATACAAGGAGGCATCAAAAAGGTCTGGAAAAAATGGAATTAAAAGATAAATACAAATTGTCCATGGGCTTCTTGAAGTTTTCTTATATTACAAACCACAGTAACTTCATTCATGTGATGATTTTTGGTGTTAAATTTCTTGTAACCTACACAAAAACTTACCTGGACCAAATGCAAATTATCTCACTGTAGCTGAAAGCCACTGCACTGACTAAAATAACAGTAAGAAGTAAGCTTTTCATTATGTGCTTATAACCACATTGTATTTTAAATTTTATTTACTTATTTGCCTTTTGAAAGGCAAAGAGAGAGACAGAGAGAGACAGATAGATACAGATCTCTCATCTGCTGGTTCATTCCCCAAATGCTTGCAATAGCCAGGACTGGACTAGGCCAAAATCAGGAGCCAGGAATTCAGTCTGGATCTCCTATATGAGTAGTAGGGACTCAACTACTTGAGCCATCACCTGCTGCCTCCCAGGATGTACATTAGCAGGAAGCTGTAATTGGAAGTAGAGCCAGGACTCAAATCTAGGCACTCTGATAAGAAATGCAGGCATCCCCAGTGCCGTCTTAAATATAAATCTTAAATATAATGCCATCTTAAATATAATCCCCACATATGGTATTTTAAACTGTGTTTTACTTTATTCTTAATGCTATTTAGTATTTGATGGAACTGGAGAATTGTATGACATAGTCCACTATGGATGATACTGCACGGAGCATGAGTGACTAATTACCTTAGACCTCTATAGACATCACTGATCAATTTGGGCTTTCATTCTCACTGAGCTTACATACAGCCTCAGAATCCCTCTCAACATTGTGCTCCAGGTAGCATACAAATGGCTTGAAAGATTCAATTATTTATATTGCTATTGTTGGTTGTCTTCAAGGCCTGTGGTGTTTGTTCTTTTTGGTTTCTTGTGCAGAAAAAACAGCCTCCAGGATCCTGCATGACCAGGGCCCTGGAGCAGCCTTGAGTATCTGGGACTCTATTTCAGCATTCTTGCTCTCCCATTAAGAAGAGGTGAGATGTGAGGAGAAGCACAGGCTGTGAGGCCTCAGGCTTTTATCTCTGGCAATGACATGGGCAGCATGACATGCAGAGTAATGAATTGCCCTCTTTGCAGAAATGAATAAGTTGTGGTCGGTGATGCAATGATCAATTTGCTCCATCACGTTAAGCTGCCCATTCATCATTCACACCTGCTGTCAGGAGCCCAGGGCCGCTGATATTGGCCTCAAGCCTCTGCCTCAGCTGGCTGAGCAATAGCCTTTGGAGCTGCCTCCCCACGGCTCAAGGCTTCCTGTGATTACAACCTAGGATGAGGGGCCCAATTTCTGCTCAGCCACTGGAGACTCTGAAAACAAGGGTTATCTGTACTGACTGGGTCATCAATATGTGGTTCAATAAAATGTGAAAGACCTCTTGAGAGGGGCCCAGGTGGACTGTTCCACTGTCCTACAGTGTGACCTTGGTCCAGTCCTGTGTCATCTCTATGCTTCAGTTCCCTATTTTGTAAGGAAGGGGTAGAAGAGCTGTCTCTCACCTCTGCAATAATTCATCCTCCACAAATACCTGCTATAGGAAGATCGTTTCTGACTATAGTTTCCTCAATTACTGAGGCAAAGAAAGGTATTTATTGTTGGGCAACAGGGAATTGGTTCACTGATTGTCACACCTGGATAGAAGTGTAGTTACCACAGTTTGCTAGTGAGGAAACTTAGGTTTAACAAGATTAAGTGAGGCACACAAAGCCACAATGAGAGATTGTGTTAGAGTCAGGATTGGATCTGTATTTGCTCAATTCCTAATCTTTGCTCTTCATACTGCAAATTGTTCTGGCTAAAGAGTAGGCCATTAAACATTCTAACCAAGCCAAATTTCAGAGAGTTCTGCAGGTACCAGGTGCTGCCAAAAGCTTTAAAAGCAAGGAGACCCAGAGGATCCCAGGATGAGACACTCACTCCTGCATTTTCAGCTTCCAGTTTGAATTTTTAAGTCCCTGGTTAGGACTCAAGTTATAGTGATGAGGCAGCTTTCCAACAAGAATACTGGTAGGTTTTCCAGTGGCCATTGGTGCAGCTGCTGCCCCTGGTATATCTCTTTCTTTATTAGATAAAATATTTTGGTGCCCCATATTGAACATCTATTTAAAATTTTCATTTATTTACTTATTTGAAAGGCAGAGTTACACAGAGAGAGGAAAACACAGAGAAAAAGAGATCTTCTGTCCAATGGTTCACTTCCTAAATGGCTACAATGGGGAGAGGTGGGCCAAGCCAAAGCCAGGAACCTGAAACTCTTTCAGGGTCTTTCATGTGGGTGCAGGGACCCAGGCACTTAGGCCATGTTCTGCTGTTTTCCCAGGCACATCAGTGGGGAGGCAGATTGGAGGTAGAGCAACTGGGACTTGAACTGGTATTCATAGGGGATGCTTCAATTGCAGGTGGCAGCTTTACCTGCTGTACCACAATTGTGGCCCCTGAAAATCTCTTGAGGTACTGTACTAGGAACTCAGCACTGTGATTGATCCTTGGTCCATTAGACCTCATAACAACCTGATGAGGTCAGCTGTTCACATTCTTAGATGCCAAGTCTGAAGCTCAGAGGAGATAGGTACATGTAAAAGGGTATTTAGCTTGTTAATGGCAAAATTCTAGCTCAATTAAAAATGTATTGGTCATCTGTCTATCAATTCCAGGGGAGTAGAATGGGTCATAAAGTGGGCTTAGAGCCAGAGAACTTGTGCTCATCTACAGTATTGACTTGCACACGATGTGATCTAGGTAATGCACATTTCTTCCAATGCAATGGTGCCATGGTGTTCCTGTCTGAAAATAAGAAGAGTCCTAATAACATCAGTTATCTTTTCTTCTACTATTGTTTTGAGCCAGGGCAATGAATGTTCTGTTTCATTTCATTCCATTCCATAAACCAATCTCATGATATAGATAGGTATCAGTGTCTTGATTATATGGGCCACATAACTGAGGCTAGAAAGTGGGTATAACTTACTCCAGATCCCAAAGTTACTGAATGGCAGGACTAGAATTCTCTGACTTCAAATCAAATTTCTCAACCACTTAGTTATATGGGAGATATGCTTTTTATTATGTCATGTGTATTTAAGTCATCAGGGAATCTTGTGAAAAAGCAGATTCTAATTTAGTTCGTCTAGACTGAGGCCCGAGATAACCACATTTTAAATAAGTAGGAGATGCCAACGCTGCTGGTCCAGGGACCACACTGTGAGTAGCAAGAGTATAGAATCTAAATCAGTGGCTAGCCACCTGATTCTACAAAGGGCCAGGTGGTAAATATTTTAGGCTTAATGGGCCACACAAATCTCTCTTGCAACTATTCAACTCTTCTTTAATAGCAACCAGTAGCCATTGGTAAATATGTTAAATAGATGTGACTATGTTCTGACCAAACTTTATAAATAAAAAGCAAGTAGGGGCTTGCTGGTGCTGCGGCTCACCCTCCACCTTGTGGCGCTGGCACCGGGTTCTAGTGCCGGTCGGGGCACCAGATTCTGTCCCGGTTGCCCCTCTTCCAGGCCAGCTCTCTGCTGTGGCCAGGGAGTGCAGTGGAGGATGGCCCAAGTCCTTGGGCCCTGCACCCCATGGGAGACCAGGAGAAGCACCTGGCTCCTGCCTTCAGATCAGCGCAGTGCGCAGGCCGCAGCAGCCATTGGAGGGTGAACCAACGGCAAAGGAAGACCTTTCTCTCTGTCTCTCTCTCTCACTGTCCACTCTGCCTGTCAAAAAAAAAAAAAAAAAAAAAAAAAAAGGCAAGTAGGGGCTGAACTGGCTCATGGGATATAGTTTGCCAACATTTAAGATACAGATTCTAAAAGCCCTATTAGCTTCCATAAGCTCATTCAATGTCCTCCCATGTCCATCACCCTGAATAATGTAATACAGTGGCTCTCAAAGCATGACTGTGCATCAGTAGCATAAGCAACATTCAATGACTTGTTAGTCATGCTAATTTGATGGCCCAACCCCAGACCTACTAAATAAAAAAATCTGGGGGTGAGCCCAGATCTGTGGGTTATCAAGCAATCCAAGTGATTCTTATGTGGTACAGTGTGACAACAAGTGGGAAAGGACTGACATTTATGGAATGCAGGCAAGGCCTGATGCCTCCCACTTTTGGCAGAGTGAGAAGACAACAGATGGTAGAGATAAGAACTGGAGGTCTGGTGTCAGGCAGAGCTGTGTTGAAATCCTGGTTCTTTCTCTGATTAGCTTTGTGGCCTTCGACAAGTAGCTTAGTCTCTGAACCACAATTTCTTCATTTGCAACAATACAGAGTATAAAAGTGTTAATGAAGGCTGAGAAGTCAAGAAAATGAGGCGATGTCCACTAAGCATTTGGCTCTATTCTTGGTTTATAGTAAATTGAGGACAAGCTCTGTTCAGCATTCATAGATGGACTTGCATGAACCATAAGGTGGAAGCAACTGGAGGATTTGAGGAAAGAAATGGTACATGGGCACAAATACACTGTGACCAAATACATCAGCTTAGTGTTTCAAATATTGGGTTAGCTGTGTCAAAGGACCTACTCAACAGTTAGTGCATACCACTGTACCCTTATGGACCCTCTGACAAGTGTGTATCAGTCACAGAAAACCCTGGTCTGAGTCTCCTTAGCAGGGTGCCAGCTCAGAAGACACACTGTGAGGTCTGGTTAGAAGTGGAAACAGCACTAGCTTTGGATTTATATGGACAAGGGTCTGAACCTCTCTTAACTCTGTGGTCTCAGCACATTACTTCACCTTTCTGAGCCCTTCTTTTATTTCATTAAATGAGGCCAATATTATATACCTCATGGTGGTATTGTGAGAGTTACAAACTTCGACATCATTTTTTCCCAGTCTACTTTGTACCAGGTACTTCTGCTGTAGGTATAATGGTGAGCAAGAGAAAGAAGCTATCCCTGCTCATGCAGAGTTCTCAGCTTAAGTGGAAAATTAAACCAGAAGTCACAGTTGCTGTAAAACACGTTATGATGGGGATGGACCAGAGCCTCTTTCTGGAGAGGGTGATTCAGAATTTTTCAGCACTGATGGTGCACTAGAACCAGCTGAGAGTGTTTAAAGATGCCCCTGTTTTAGTACCACCTCACAACAACTGGATCGCAATTCCTGAGCATGGCCCTTGGCATATACTTTTTAAACTTCTTTTAACATAATCTCAGACTTACATAATACTTGTAAGATTAAATAAGATATATTTATACATTAATATATAGATTGATATATATTAACATACAGCTTTATATATAAGATTTAAAAGATATATTTATTAATTTGAAAGGCAGAGTTACAGAGAGAGAAGGAGAGACAGAGAGAGAGAGAGAAAGGCAGAGAGAAATATCTACCATCTGTTGGTTCGCTTCCCAAATGGCCTAAAACAGCTATGGCTGGGCCAGGCTGACGCCAGGAGCCCAGAACTCCATCAAAGTCTCTCACATGGGTGCAGGGACCCAGGCTCCTGGGCCATCTATTGCTTTCTAAGATGCATTAGCAGGAAGCTGGATCAGAATTGGAGCATCTGGGACTTGAACTGGTACCAATATGGGATGCTGGCCTTGCAGACGTTGGCTTAACCCATTATCCCACAATACCAGCCCCTAAACATAAACTCTTACTACTTATGATTAGCATTGAACTGCAGATTATTGTCCAAGAAATTAAGTGTGAACAAGAAATAAAAGGCACCCATATTGGAAAAGAAATAAAACTATCTCTATTCACAGATGGCATCATTTTTTACATATAGAAAATCCTAACTAACACACACGCAATTAGAATAAATGACATCTGCAAGGTTACAAGATATGTGGTCAATGTACAAAAATCTATTGTATTTCTATACATGAGCAATGAACAATCCGAAAACACAATTGAGAAAATGATTCTATTTAAATAGCATAAAAATGAAATACTTAGAAATAAATGTAACAAATGCAATACAAAACTTGTACACTGAGAACTACAAAACTAAGCTGAAAGAAATTAAGGAAAATCTAAATAAGTGGAAAAGTAAACTATGCTTAAACATTAACATATTTACTGTTATTAAGATGCCAGTGCTCCCCAAACTTGTCTACAGATTCAATGCAGTTCCTGTTAAAATCTCAGCTACACTTGTTTTTGCAGAAATTAGCAAGCTTACACTAAAATTCATAGGAAAGTAAAAGGAATCCAGAATAGTCAAAACGATCTTGAAAATGAAAAACAAAATTGGAAGAGACACATCCCATTTTTCCCCATTTTTTCCCTCCTTGTCCCATTCTCTCTCCCTGTGTATGTATGTTTACATGACATATACATACTTTTTTGTGAAAAAAAAAATTAAAGTCATGAAGCCTCTTTAAAGTACTTCACTATACATTTTCTAAAAAGTAGGACATTGCTTTTCATAACTACAATATTATTTATTGGCATCAATAGATTATCAACAGGGACTGATGTTATGGCATGGTAGGGTAAACTGCATCAGTGATGCTGGCATCCCATACAGGAGTGCTGGTTCAAGTCCCAGCTGCTCCATTTCCAATTCAGCTCCCTGGTAATATGTGTGGGAAAGCAGTGGAAGATGACCTGAGTGCTTGGGTACATGCCACCCAAGTAGCAGACCTGGATAAAGTTCCTAGCTTCTGGCTTATGCCTGGCCCAGCCCAGGCTGTTGCAGTCAAATGAACCAGTGTTGGAAGATCTCCCTCCCTCTCTCTCCCTCCTTCCTTTCCTCTCTCTCCCTCCCTCCCTGCCTCCCTCTCTGCTTATTTTCCTCCCTCCCTCCCTCCCTCTCTCCCTCTCTCTTCCTCTCTCTTTATCTCTCCTCTTTCAAATAAATAAAATGAAGCTTTTTTTTAAAAAAAGAGTTTACCTGGTTATTCATATGCAGACAGATTTGAGAACACTCACTTAAGCCATCTAAGGAGGCAAGAACTGGCTTCCTGGAAGTAGAGACATTCAAACCAAAGCCTAAAGGATGAGAAGGAATAGCCCTGCTCATTGGAAATTGATGGGCATGAGGTGCAGCCCTTCCTTGTAGATAAGCAACATACAAGATAACTAGAAGGGAGACTACTCCTACTGGCACAGAATGTTATGCGCAGCGTAGGCTGGAGTACAGGCAGGGTCATGCAAGGAATTTGGTCTTATTATAAGTCATGGAGTTCCCATGAAATGGATTCAGTTGGGGAAATGATGTAACCAGATTTTCGTTCTGGAAAGTTGGTATCATTTGACTGCCAGATGGAGGAATCCATTTGTGGCTGTCAAGCCTGACAGCAGAAATTGTGGCGAGCAGCAAGGAGGGGATAGATACAGGAAATGGTACCTGAGCAATGGAAATGGGAAAAAGTACAAATGCAGCCATACGAAGACACAGCAGCACCTTGCCAGAGGAGGAACGCAGCAATGGGCAGTGGGATGTCCTACACTGTACATGAAAGGAGAAAGGGCTTCTACACTGGACTTCAGGACTAGATCAGGTTTCCTGGAGGAGGCAGCATAAGCCCTGGCCTGATGGATGAGCAGAAGGCAGCCAGAGAAAGAGGCAGGTGATGTCTGCATTAAAGACAGACCAAGAAACATAGGGAACTAAAGCATCGAGGGGGCTACAGCATTCAAGAGGGAGTGTGGCTATGGAAATCAGTCTGGAGATTCCTCAGAAACCTGAATATAACCCTACCATTCGACCCAGCCATCCCACTCCTTGGAATTTACCCAAAGGAGTTTAAATTGATAAAGAAAAAAGCGGTCTGCACCCTAATGTTTATTGCTGCACAATTCACAATAGCCAAGACCTGGAACCAACCTAAATGCCCATCAACGGTAGACTGGATAAAGAAATTATGGGATATGTATTCTTTAGAATACTATACCGCAGTAAGAAACAACGAAATCCAGTCATTTGCAACAAAATGGAGGAATCTGGAACACATCATGCTGAGTGAAGTAAGCCAGTCCCAAAGGGACAAATACCATATGTTCTCCCTGATCGGTGACAACTGACTGAACACCAAAAAGGAAACCTCCTGAAGTGAAATGGACACTATGAGAAATGGTGACTTGATCAGCATAGCCCTGACTGCTAATGGACAACTTAATACATTATCCCTCATAGTATTTTTTTTTGTCTGTTCCACTTAATATGACTGGTTTAATTCTGTAATTATCACACAGTTATTCTTAAGTGTTGAAAATTAACTGAAATGTGATCCCTGTTAAACATAAAAGTGGGAATAAGAGAGGGAAGAGATGTATAATTTGGGGCATGCTCGGGCTGACTTGCCCCAATTGGTAGAGTTGGAAACATACCAGGGGATTCCAATTCAATCCCATCAAGGTGGCATGTGCCAATGCCATCTCACTATTCCAAGTGATCAATTTCAGTTCACAATTGATCATAATGAAAGGACTAAGAGTCAAAGGGAGCACATAAACAAGTCTAGTATCTGCTAACACTAACCGATAGAATAAATAAAGGGGAGAGTGATCCAACATGGGAAGTGAGATACTCAGCAGACTCATAGAATGGCGGATGTCCTAAATAGCACTCTGGCCTCAGAATCAGCCCTAAAGGCACTCGGATCTGGCTGAAAAGCCCATGAGAGTATTTCAGGCATGGAAAGCCAAGACACTCTGGCAAAAAGATCTCTGTGAGTGAGATCCCAGTGGAAAGAACAGGTCTTCAAAGAGGGAGGTGCCTTTCTCTGAAGGGAGGAGAGAACCTCCACTTTGACTATGACCTTGTCTAAACAAGATAAGAGTTGGAGAACTCAAGGGGCTTCCATAGCCTTGGAAACTCATGACTGGTGCATAGGGAGATTACTGATGCCATAAACAGGAGTGTCAATTGGTAAAGTCAACAATAGGAGTCACTGTGCACTTACTCCTCATGTAGGATCTCTGTCCTTAATGTGCTGTACACTGAGGCTTAATGCTATAACGAGTACTCAAACAGTATATTTCACTTTGTGTTTCTATGGGGGTGCAAACTGTTGAAATCTTTACTTAATGTACACTAAACTGATCTTCTGTAAAAAAAAAAAAAAAAGAAATTATCAATTCCCAACTTGACTCTCACTGGGATTAAACATGACAATAGGTCTGATCTGATTTCATCATCATTTAAAAAAAAATCATCTATTATTTTTCACTTTATGTTTCTGTGTGGGAGCAAACTGTTGAAATCCTTACTTAAGGTATACTAAGCTGATCTTCTGTATATTAAGATAATCGAAAATGAATCTTGATGTGAATGGAAGGGGAGAGGGAGTGGGAAAGGGGAGGGTTGTGGGTGGGAGGGACGGTATGGGGGGGAAGCCATTGTAACCCATGAGTCGTACTTTGGAAATTTATATTCATTAAATAAAAGATAAAAAAAAAAAGAGGGAGTGTGGGGATATGTCAGTGAGGAGATCCCCAAGAGCTGTGGATGTCACAGTGAGAAGTGTTACCTTTATCCTCACGGCAACAGGCAAGGGGAGCAGTGGACTGGTCTAAAGGAGGTTTGTAATTCAGAGGGACTCATACCAGCTGCATGTAGAGGATGACTTGAAGGCAGGGAAAAAATGTAAGAGGCTGATTTGCTAATATTATGGAGGAAATATCTGCAAAGGGGGTCTGCAAGTATTGATGTTCAACACATGGAAGCTATCACCATTGTTCATGGCTCAAAAGGGTCAGCCAGCAAACCCATCAGCACCTTTGCAAGTTCTGATTGAAGTCTTTCTGGTAAACCTTCGAGAGGACAGTTTCCAAGAAGAATACACCTTTCCAAGAAGAAAAAAAAAAAGGAAGGAAAACAACCTGTTGGTTGGGGGCGGGGAGAGGAGATAAAGAACAGGGGCTGGCTCTGTTGCAGAATGAAGACAAATGGGCAGCAAGTGCTGGAGGATCCATCCTTTCTGCAGAACACTTGCCTCTCCATCAGGGCCCGGCAAAAGCCTGTCAGGCGGGAGTGGTGCTTTTGTGCATGTGCCGGCTGTGCTCCCGTTGCCATGGCAATGGGGCCATAAGTCATGTCTGTTGCTGCTGCACAGAGGCGCTGTGATTTATGCCTGCCCCGCTGGGACTGTAAACTTTTTTTTAATGTTCAAAATCCGTCACAGCGAGGGAGGGCAGGGCATCTCTGGCTCACTTTGGAGGAAGGGAGGGGTGGCCAGACTTTGCCCGACTTCCTGCCAGCAATGCTGCTCCAGGCCCCATAGCAGGGGCAGCTGGGCCTCACAGTCAGGCTCTGCAGAGTTATGTTGTGACCCCCAACAGAAGAGTTCCAAAAACCCTGAAGTCAATGCTCATCCCTGAGTCCAGGCTACCGCCTTCTTCCCTAGACCAACTCTGTTCTGCTTCCCCAGACTAAGACTACACACGCCAGCTTTTCTCTTCACACTTCACACTGAATTAACAATCTCCACTACACCCCAGTCCACTGACAACTAGGACTCTAAAACAGGTGTACTGGATAGAACAAAACACAGGTTTGAAATGATAGCCTCTATGTTTCAATTTTTGCATCTGTTCAATGGGGCTAATATATCTTCATCTGAGTCAGGGTTTCACAACCTTGACTATTGCCATCTGGATAATTCTTCATTGGGGGAGGCCATCCTATGCATTGTGGGGTGTTTATCAGCATCCCTGCCTGCTACTCACTAGATGCCAATAGCATCCTTCTAGTACAACCAGAAATGGTTCCAGAGATTGCCAAATGTTCTCTGCAGGGAGCAAAATCAGCTGCTTCAAAATCCACCTTCCAGATGAGGTACAGCTTTTCCTTTTGCCCTGTAGTATTCTTAGTTTTCATGGGCAACCAAAAATTTTCTCCCAGGACCAGGCCATTCTGTGGCATGTGGAACCATGGACATCCCTGGTTATTCCCCATCGTGTTCTCCAGATCTGCATTCAAGGGGGTAGAACACAAGCCCAGTGCCCCCTGGGCTGAATAATAAACTAATGGTGGAGAGGCCATCCCCCTTGCAATATTCCCCCAAAATGTGTGCATATTTGATATTTGACTTGACTTGTATAGCCTCTGAACCCTGGTAGATTAATGTGGTATTACCTGAAATGTATTTCAAGGAATGTTGTTCCTGCATCTGCTCTGAATCAGAGTTGGAGAGACTATAGTGTGTTGAATTAGCTTCCTATAGATTCATGATTCATTAACATATCACCATACCTGGGAAAGCTGCCACCAAGCAAATCAATGTAACCACTTAATTTATTTTAGGATTACTCAAACCTTTTAAGTTAGGGAACCCTCCTTTTTTAAAATTTTTATTTATTTGAAAGACAGAGTTACAGAGGTAGAGGTAGAGGTAGAGGTAGAGGTAGGTAGAGAGAGAGAGAGAGAGAGAGAGAGATATCAAGCTTCCATCAGCTGGTTCACTCCCCAAATGGCCGCAACAGCCAGAGCTGCACTGATCCAAAGTCAGGAACAAGGAGCTTCTTCTGGTTCTCCCATGTGCAGGCAGGGGCCCAAGGACTTGGGCCATCCTCTACTGCTTTCCCAGGCCATAGCAGAGAACTCGATCGGAAGTGGAGTAGCTGGGACAAGAACTGGCACCCATATGGGATGCCGGCATTTCAGGCCAGGACTTTAACCCACTGTGACACAGCACTGGCCCCAGGAAACCCTCCTTTTAAAAGTCTGACTCATTTACTAACTAAAGAACATCAGGGTTATTTGGAACCACTTTGAGACAACAAGGATTGTCATAATACAATAGACATACTGATGTTAGGCTACTTATATGTAAGGGGATTGTGCGGTACTTGGAGACAGTATAAAGAGGTCTGTTGGTAATTTCAAAGTATCATCTTGACCATACTTACACAGCCACATCTAACTGGTGCCATCAAAATCTTCTGTACTTTTCAATGAGCTATTTAGTGTGCTTAGAACTGGAAATGCAATGATGGTTAAGATTCAGTCCATAACCTCCAGAGGAATACATATACCACAAGACAGGGGTAGAGTGGGAGTGCTCATCTGCAATTAACCATGATGCAATGTAATGCATTGTTTCATAATTCAGGAAGAAATATTCTAGCAGTGTGAACAAAGCAATGTAGGTGCTATGACTCTGGTGGCTGGGAGTAGGGGGCATTCATAAAGGCTGCTCAGAGAAAGCACCCCTTCCTAAGCCTGTGACAGATGAAGAGCGGTGTGCCAGGTACACAGGGAACCGTGGAAGTGTTAGGCCATCTCAGGCAGGGGGACAGCAGTGGCAATGGCAAGGAGATTGGAAAGCATACGGTCTTTTGAGAAAAATCACAAATGGAGATATGGTGGTAGATGAGATCAGAAAGGGCATGGTGACCAGGCTGTGAAATGTTAATGTGTGCCAGTAGAAATAGTTTGCATTTTATTCT
Source organism: Oryctolagus cuniculus (assembly GCF_964237555.1). NCBI lineage: Eukaryota > Metazoa > Chordata > Mammalia > Lagomorpha > Leporidae > Oryctolagus > Oryctolagus cuniculus. The sequence continues at coordinate 220,515,698 of NC_091432.1, forward strand.
GAGGCAGTCAGGGATTGGGGAGGGCTCTAAATGGTTTTAATCAAGGTATTAGGCATGCCCAGTTTGTGCAAAGGTTCATTTGGGTATGTACGCAGAATAGGGTGAGAAGTGCAAACAGTGAGACTATTCACAAGGTTGGAGCCAGAGAATGTCAGTGAAGAAGGAGAGAGGCGTAAACTGTTTGAAGATAGTTTGAGGGATGCTGGAAGGACTTGGCAGTTCTCTTCCACTGGCTCATCCTTCTGCTGCATGCCTCAGGAGGCTACCTTCAACAGAAGGCCTCCATCAGCTATCTTACCTGGCTTCCATGAGTTCAGTCAATGGAAGAAACCAGCAGAACATATAGTGAAAGTGGATGAAGAAGTTGCATTTATTCCCCTAGCTCCTTTCCTTCATGGTCATCAGGAGCTGTTTTTGTCACTTGACACAAACACCAAGGCTACAGCACAATGGAGTTCTCTCTCTATTTCACCTTCACCTTGCCCCCTTACCCCAGCAACAGGATGCTACACATCCTCTATTGCTTTTCTAGAACTTTGTCCAAGTTTTGTGAATTGCCTCCTTTTAAAAATCTTCCAGGTTGGGGCCGGCACTGTGGTGCAGTGGGATAATGCCCAGGCCTGCGGCACTGGCATCCCATATGGGCACTAGTTCAAGTCCTGGCTGCTCTACTTCCGATTCAGCTCCCTGCTAACATGCCTGGGAAAGCAGCAGAGGATGATCCAAGTCCTTGGGCCCTTGTACCCGTGTGGGAGACCCAGAAGAAACTCTTGGCTTCTGGCTTCAGATCAGCTCAGCTCCAGCAATTGCAGTCATTTGGGGAGTGAACCAGCAGATATAAGATCTCTCTCTTTACCTCTTTCTGTAACTCTTTCAAATAAATAATATAAATCTTTAAAAAAAAATCTCCCAGGTTCAATGTGATGTTTTCTACAGGGTTCCTCTTTGGGTTTCTTTGGAAGTGAGAAGAAAAGAGTTAAGCCTAATGTATAAATCAACTAATTATTCATTGAAATATCCAAATTATGTTTCTGACAAGACAGCACTGGTGCATATGTGTGCTAGGTGCTTGGTACTTATCTGGCAGGGTCACATACAGTAAAGGAAATATGTGTCCCTCCCAGCTACAATGAGTGGGGCTTAGATGGCAAAGTGATTGCTCATCTTGGCTAATCCTCATGGTCACTGTTCCCAAGTTGATGTTTACATATAAAAAGCATAGCCTGTTTAGGAGAGGCTGAGCAAGTTTCCCTTGAGAACATTATGAGATCACATCAGAAAATACAGGACAGCAGGAGGCTATGGGATACTTGTTGGAAGAGGGTGAATTCTACCATCTTAGGACTGTCCCTTATAGAATGGACAGGGTGATGGAAAAAATGATTCAAAAAGTCCTTCCCAGGGCTAGTGCTGAGGTGTAACAGCTTAAGCAGAGGCCTGCAGTGCCAGCAATCCATAAGGGTGCCGATTCTAGTCCTGACTACTTCACATCCAATCCAGCTCCCTACTAAAGCACCTGGGAAAGCAATGGAGAATGGCCTAAGTCCTCAGAGCCCTGCACCCACATGGGAGACCTATAAGAAGCTCCTGGCACCAGGCTTTGGCCTGGCCCAGCCCTGACTATTGTGGCTATCTGGGGCATGAGCCAGTAGATGGAAGACTTCTCTCTCTGCCTCTCTCTCTTTCTCTATGTAACTCTGCCTTTCAAAAAATAAATAAACCTTTAACAAAAAAAGAGAAAAATCCTTCCCAGTCTGCAAATTAATAATTGTTTAAACATGTCTTTGGAAGTTTGGTATACAGATCAAGGTCCTTGTAATGTGGGTAGTTTGTTTACAGCTTAAATTAGAATTTTCCATTTTTAATACAAGTGACAATGATAGTGCCAGACAGTATCTAAGAAGTGCCTAAATGGAGGCCTCAACAGTGCTAAAAGCCAGAAATTTATTTCAAGAAATTTATTATCACCAAGATTATATTATCCAAATATACCCCCAAGACAATATACATGGATCACACTTGTGAATAAGAAAGCACATTTCTAATTCATCCTCAACATCTATATGCATATGACTGCTCTTTATTTTGAATCTTAGCAGTAAAAAAAATCTCTCATTTTATAAGGGAACCCAATCAGCAAGGCACAACATATAAAACTAGGACCCTTAAATACCATCAAGTTCAGAAATGGCAAATATCCAATGCTTCCTTCACAATTTTCCATCTGATATCAAAGGTAGGCATAAGTTGACTATGACATTTGTCCCAGGTAAATCTGTCCAGTGTCTCAGAGATCTTCCCCAATCTAATATACTAAGCAGCCCCCACCAACTTATTCAAGAAGGCACACAGGATATCTGTCATCTTCCATCTCTGATTTAGGACCACTATGTAAGATGGATGGACAAACAGAAGCCTAAAGAGGGTTCTGAAGACATGAATTGGAATAGGTATTTCAGCTCATGGTCCCTCCAATTCCTTCCTTGGAGAGCAATTCAGATATGTCTGCAGTATGTGAACCTGTCACCTAACAGGTGATGATTAACTCTTTAGATGGGCTCCCCATACATGCCAGGCTAGTAAGATCTCTTCTCTATGATTTTTAAAACTGCAACAAAAGGAAGAAAGGAATTTATCCTTGATGGTAAGAAGCAAAGAATTTAAGGATTCATGGTTTTCATTAGCATTACCCTGGTATGGCAGTGGGGGATGGGAATGAGGTAGCCGTGTAATAGGAGAGAAAGAAGCCATCATAGAATGATGCAGAGACCCTCTACTATCAGGCAGCTCCCTCAACTTCCCTCATCCTGGGACTGAGCTGAGTTCTTGTTCTTCCCATTATATCAGTCTACTATAGTTGTTATTTATATAATTTGAGTTATCTTGAGTAATGGAGAGTAGAAAGGGTTTCTATGCAGTAAGTGAGGGAGGCATAGTGGCATGATAGATTGAGCAAAGGTCTCGAGGTCAGAATTCTGAGTTCACAAGCTGACTTGCCCCAAACGGTAGAGTTAGAAACATACCAGGGGATTCCATTCAATCCCATCAAGGTGGCATGTACCAATGCCATCTCACTAGTCCAAGTGATCAATTTCTGTTCACAATTGATCATAATGATAGGACTAAGAGACAAAGGGAGCGCATAAACAAGACTAGTGTCTGCAAATACTAACCGATAGAATAAAAAAGGGAACATGGGAAGCGAGATACACAGCAGATTCATAGAATGGCAGATATCCTAAACAGCACTCTGGCCTCAGAATCAGCCCTTAAGGCATGCGGATCCGGCTGAAAAGCCCATGAGAGTATTTCAGGCATGGAAAGCCAAGACACTCTGGAAAAAAAAAAAAATGTAAATGAAAGATCTCTGTGAGTGAGATCCCAGTGGAAAGAACAGGTCTTCAAAGAAGGAGATACCTTTCTCTGAAGGGAGGAGAGAACTTCCACTCTGACTACGACCTTGTCTGAACATGATCAGAGTCGGCAAACTCAAAAGGCTTCCATCGCCTTGGCAACTCCTGACAAGAGCCTAGGGTGATTACTGATGCCATAAACAAGAGTGTCAATTTGTTAAGTCAACAACAGGAGTCACTGTGCACTTACTCCTCATGTAGGATCTCTGTCCTTAATGTGCTGTACATTGAGATTTAATGCTATAACGAGTACTCAAACAGTATTGTTCACTTTGTGTTTCTATGTGGGTGCAAACTGTTGAAATCTTTACTTAATATATGCTAAACTGATCTTCTGTATATAAAGAGAATTGAAAATGAATCTTGATATGAATAGAAGGGGAGAGGGAGCGGGAAAGGGGAGGGTTGCAGGTGGGAGGGAAGTTATGGGGGGGAAGCCATTGTAATCCATAAGCTGTACTTTGGAAATTTATGTTCATTAAATAAAAGTTAAAAAAAAAAGAATTCTGAGTTCAAAGACCAGTTCATCCCTTTATAAGCTGTGCCTCTTTAGGCCTTAGAATGTCAGCTTTCTCATCTGTGAAATGGGAGTTAAAACAGCCTAGACATCCAAAGATGGCTCGAAGAAGCACAGAAAACAGTGGAAGGTCCCTGCCCAAAACACTACTTGTTGCTGTCTTCAGTATAGGGTCAGGCCACAGATCTACATGACTTAACCCCCAGCCCAGGAAGCCAGCCCTAACTCACATTTCCATCTCCTTCTATTTTTAATCTAAAGGTCTTCAGACCTGTCTCAACATCAGAAGTCCCATTTGAAAAGTGTTTAACTTCTAATGCAGATATAACAAGTCGTTTCTCAGTTCCACTGTATCTGCAAAGCTTTCTATAATTCAACATCAAATATTTATTATTACATTTATTAAAGTTTTAATAATTTAGCATTCCCTGCATGTAAAATAGAAGCTTAGCTAACTGGTTCCCCTTTATCCAACCTGGGTCACTTCAATATTTATATTCCAAAGTCTCCATTTGAGTTTCATTTAGCAGAGGCTGTGTCTTGAGCTCTCCACCCAAGCTGACAGCCGGTGTGCAGTACAGCCTCCCCAGTGGCCAAGACTAACAGAGAGCTGGTGCTGAGCAGTGTTTGAAGAGATTTACCGAGCCTGGGCAGAAATTCACCCTAATAGACTTCACTTTTATTATGATTGCTAAACTGAAATGAGGGGAAATATATACATCTCCAGGCTCAGTGGCTGATGACAGGCAGTAGGGATATAAGGAGAAGAGGGTATAGAGGACTCCATCTGGCAGGTGGCGAGGTGGCTTTTATAATAATGCTTATCATAGGAGCTTCATGCTGCAAGGTAAATCTTCATGATGGAGGGCAAATTCTAATGTCCCAGTTAAAGGAAACCAGCAGTGGTAAATGTCAAGAAAACTCCACATTTACCCCCAGTCTCCTACTTTCCCATTTACTATTTCATCTTTCAGGTGCATAAAAACACACCAGAGTTAGAGTTAATAATAGTGAAGTTCTTAGACAGGTCCAGACTCAACGTAAGTGCTCGATAAAATGCTGGTCATTATCATTTATGGTTAGAAGGCTAAAAATGTTAGTATGTTATTCAATCCTCAAAAACATTTAAAGATATAGTAGTAATTATCATTATTCATAAATAGCAAAACAGGCTCAGAAAACTGAAAGAACTTCCCCAAGGTCAGCAGAGCTGGAATTTGAATCCAATTGAATCTTATTGATGTTCTTTTGCTTTCTGAGATAGAAATATTTTTGTTATTTTTGTGATGAAGGAAAAAGCTTGGGGAGAAGCATAATGAGTCTGAGACTCTACGTGATGAGGGCTGAAGAATCTCACTCTTGTATCAGTATCCCTACTGGAACGTGAGATGCACTTCTAGGTTGCTTATCATGCACACACACACATACACAGTCAGTCAGTCACTCACTAACAAACTTTGCTTAGGTTACAGGGAATGAAAAGGCAGGATGTCTGGGTTTTACCCTCTACTGATAGGAGGGGGGCATCTTGAGGATGAAATAAGATTTTCTTAAGGGCCTTCTCCCCAGAGTGTATCCTGGATCCTTCCCAAGCCAGGTGCTCTTGTGGAACACATCAGGAGGCTGAGTGCCTCTTCTACCCACCTCCCATGCCCTGCCGCCTTTCCCCTCCCGTGCTTCTCTCACTGACACCTAGTACAATGCAGAGGAAGGAGGCAGATACCCCTTTTCTGGATGACTGCTGCACCACACATGAAAGCACATGCTGTATCTTATTGTCACTTCCTTATCTCTACCATAATTGTTGCTACTCCTAAGATTTCCCATTCACTGAATACCAGTTACATGTAAGGTGCTGTATTAGGTACTCTATATACTTTATGTGACCTAATAACCACAATGGAGGAAAACACACACTAACTTCCATCTTCTGGGTTCTCACACTGTGACTTAAGAGTGGTGAAATGACTTGGCCCAAGTAGTTCAGACAGCAAACTGAGAAACCAGGATTTTTAGCCAGCAATGTGTGATTCCAAACCCTATATTCTTCTCTACTTCTGGTATTTCTATTTCTAGAGCCCAGCACAATGTTGATCACACAGGGAAATACCTAGTGAGCATCTGTGGATGATTTCATCTTAAGATGCATGGCCCATGTTTCCAAGACATACTTTATCCAACAAGGGGACCACCTGATCTCAAGCCAGATTCCAGCATCTGTAGCTCCACATAGGAGTGTCTGTGAGAGATCCCAGAGCAGTGAACACACTCTCCCTGCGTGGCCACAGAGTCTTTGCTAACTATGCTAGTCCATGTCATCCATGACTGAGGGTAGAAGAGAGACATCTCCATGCCTGTTGTACCCCCATCCTTCTCCCACTGCATCCTCTGCCACATGCCCCTTCTCAGTACACTGCAGCAAAAACTGAAGCTCCCACATGAGGTATGCCCCTTCAAGAAGAGAATATTATTGGCTTCTCTAGTTCAACAACCAACCATTTTCCATCATAAACATTTTTTCTGAAGATCTATATTTCCTATCATCTCAGTCCATGTGATTTAAGGTCCCCCTCAACCTTGCTGGAGGTAAGAGTGATTTGGTGACTCAAGCATGGCTTACTAAAGTAGTTTGTCCCTTTAGGCATTGATTTAGGATACAATTAAATATTCACAAACAGGTCAAACAGAGGTACGATGACCTAAAGATGAGGAACCTGCACTCATGGGTCAGACATCATGTTCTCAGGATTCAAAGCTTGGTTCTGCAACTCCTGGCTATAAGACCCTGGATAACTCATAACCACCTCTCTTTGCCTCAATTTCTCATCCATTAAAGAGAGCTAATAGTCCAGTGATGGCTCCCCTGCTCAGACTTCAGTAGGTATTACAATCACCAAAGGACTTGTGAAATTAGATTGCTGGGACCACCTCAAAATCAATAGATTAAGCAGATCTTAGTTTCCTCTGGATGCAAAATATCACCAAGTGGGGTGGATGAAGACAACCAGATATCCTAAATCAGTATCCTGGTCCCAAATCAAGGCCACGTCCCTATGGAGGTTTCAGGGAGGAATTTATTCTTAGCCTCTTCCATCTCCTAGTGGATGCTGGCATGCCTTGGCTCATAGTTGAGTCCTCTAACCTCTAACTCCATCTTCACGTTACTTTTCCCCCAAGCATGTCTATTCTCCCTTTGTTTCACTCTTATTAGAATACTTGTTATAGTATTTGGGGCCCATCAAGATAATACAGAATAATCAAATAATCATAATTCTTAATCATGTTGGTAAAGACATTTCCAAATACAACATGTACAGGTTCTCAAGATGAGATCTTTGGGAGAGTCACTGTCCATCTGTCACAGGTGGAGTATGATAATATGCCTTTCTAACAAGTTTCCAGGTGATACTGATGATACTAGTTTCAGGACCATGCAGAGAATCAATGAACTGTTGACTCTTTGCATTCTTCAAAATTTGCCCCAGATGTTCTCTCCTGTTAGCCAGTCCTTTTAACTCACAGGTGAGTTTGGTCAGCCCTGCCATTGTATCTTTTTTCTGCCTTGAACTTCTCTCGATCCTGTTTCACTCACAAAGTATGACATATTTTTGTTAGTGATTTTGTCTTTTTCAATGCACTGACATCCTTGTCTTATTATTTTTATACTTCCAATACTTAGTCTGGCATACAATAGGTGTTCAATAAATTCTCAGTAATTGAAAGGCCAAAAGAACAAGGAGATATTCTTGATTCTATTCAGAGCTAATTCAATGTGAAAAAAATAGCACCAAGTGAGCAATGCTAGCATGCATTCTGATGTCCCACTATTCTTTCAACATTGTTCAGGAATTAACAGTGTTTCACCATTTCATTTTCATTGATTTTAGATCATAGAAAAATCACCGAGGAGCTCCAAAAGCTGATTATTATTCCAACTATAATAGCTATTCTTACATTTCTCTTATAAGAAGAACCAACTCCAGGTGAAATTGTGAAGAAGGCCCAGTATGTAGCAGTAAGTGTTGTTTGCTATGCTTCTCTCTGCACAAGGATCTTTTATTTCATCTCCCAAGTCAGTCTCTTGTTTCATGCTCCTTGCTAAGCTATGGGACTTCTGAAAGCAGAGGTGGGCCTTATTCATCTCTGTATTCCTATGGTACCTGGCATAGTGCCTGGCACACAGGAGGGACTCAAATAAGTTTTTTCAGAATAGAAAAGAATCTGTATGCAATTTAGCTACAGCTTGCTCCTCTACCTTTGTAGCTGGCATCATTAGTGTCTCCAATGCTAAAAATCTCATTCCCAGCAGCTTCCTGCTGGGATAGACTGAAAAATGGGAGCCATCCAGGGTAGAGTTCTCTTCTTTTGTCCCTTTATCCCCTCAGACTTGAAAGTCTTTCTTTCCACCTTAACATCTACACAGCTAAATCTTACCCATAATTCATGATTAATTGTCAATGTTCTCTCTCCTGACAATATTTTCCGAATTCCTTTGATCGGGACTTTATTCTTTCTATTGCAATCCCCCAAAGCATTCCTTGTCCACTTGACATATGACTTCATTCATTCTGTAAATATGTTCATGCATACAAAGTCACAGACCTAGCATACTGTGCCAGGAATCACATACTTATTTAAGTCTTCCTCAAACCCCATGACAAAGGATTGGTAAGAGTCTTCAATACTGATAAAATGTTAATTTTAAGATGCAACATTATTGAAAGTCGTCTTTCAGCATTAAAAAGAGAAAAGAATGAAAAAGAGAAAGAACAAAAAAAAAGTACTCTGCTGGGGCAGGTCATTGTGATGGTGTGGGTCAAGCTGCTGCTTGGGATGCATGCATCCACATTGGAGTACCCGTTCAAGTCCCGGCTACTCTATGCGTCTGATCCAATTTCTTGTTAATGATCAAAGAAGCAGTGGATGATAGCCCAGGTATTTGGGTTCCTGTTATCCACTTAGCTCCTAGTTTCAGCCTTGCCTAGCCCTGGCTGTTGATGTCACTTGGGGAGTTAATCAGTGAATGGACACACTCTCTGTAACTCCGCTTTTCAAACAAACAACTCACTATGCCACCTTGATAACAAGCATAATAATGAATGCTTTAGAGTATTATCTATGTGGCAAACTCAGGGCATTATGCATATTATGTTATTTAATCCTCATCTCTCCCCACATCATACAATCTTCAAACCCCACTATCCTCAAGGGGAAATACAACCACAGAAAAACTGATGCAGTAAGCAACTAGTAGATCTATGACTTAAACTCAAGTAGTTCATCAGGGCTCTATGATTTATGTCTTTAAGCCATGACCCTTATGTTTAATTAAAATATAACATGCAAGGAGGAAAAAACGTGCAGTTCATTGAATTTTCACACAGTACAAATGCCTATGTCACAATCACCCAGGTCAAGACATCAAGCATTACCAGCATCATATAAGCCTCTTTATGCTTGTCACTATCATCACCCCCTCCTACCCAATGGTAATACCAATCCTTACTTCTAACATCATAGGAAACTTTTTACTAGTTACTAAAGCGAGTTATTTAAATCTTCATATAAACATATGTAGTCTTTTGTGTCTAAGTTCCATAATTTAATATTATACTTTTGAGATTCACCCATGATACTTTGTGCAGTTTTATATCCATTCATATTCATCACTAATAATATTCTGTTGTATGATAATAATGTGAGTTATATATCTACTTTTCTGCTGATGGACATTTTGGGGTTTTTTTCTAGCTCTTTGAAAGTAAAAATGAGTGATACTATTACTACTTTGTATTATTTGCACATATTTGAAATATACACACTTCTACTTGGCATATTATTAGGGGTGGTATTGATGAATTCTTAGGGGCATGCATTTGTCCAATTTTAGCAGGTATTGCTCATCAGGTTTACTTGCTGTTCATATCAATTTTCATTTCCACAACTGCTCCATAGCCTCACCTTATTATTGGCCGTTTTAAATTTGGTCACCATGGAGGGTCACAGTCTAAACATTTGACTACCAAAACGTGCTATCTTCCATAGTATGAGGCCTCATACTTTCCCAAGAATTTATTGCACACTACAAATCAAAGAATCAGCTTGGAATGCACCTTGAATTTCCTTTCCAGTCCTACTGCAACGTTTCCCTTTTTCTCTTTGATTTTGACTTTTCCTTTCCACATAGTCTTTCCCTGTGAATCCCTTTGTTACGAGTCCATGGCAGTGTTATTGCCTATCTATAATTATGATCTATTATTTATTAATTTCTAACATATCATCTAACTAGAACTTATTAGTTCTTTAAATGCCCATGATATGCTTGCCTGGGCAATGCCATGTCAAACAAGGTTTATTAATGAAGCTTGGAAAACTTAATCTATATAGTGCAGATTCTTTCAATGGTGATGACTGCAATCTTTAATCCACCCTTGCAGATCAAGGATGAAAGTTCGGCTTCATCACTTACCAGTGAAAGCATAACTCTTATGCCTCAAATCTATTTATTTGTGTTTTTTATCTGCAAACTGAAAATCATAATGTCACTTCATATAGCTGAAGTAAGGCTATAATAAGATATTAATAAAGTATTTGACACATAGGAAATGATCAATGGATACGAGCACTTATTCTACTCTGATAGGAAGACCCTGATGTTACCATAATTTTGGAATGTCAATAGAATAGAACTCTGTAGAAAATTAGCGGAAATGCTCTTTCAGTTGTTTTCAGTTAAAGTCATTGGGTATCTTTGAAATGATCTTTCAACCAGATGTTCCTGATTCCATTATTAAAATACATAATACAGACAGAATTCAGCACACCCTTTACCAAGTTTCACCAAACTTAACTGTATCAAAATTGGGAAGTTTTCCATTTGTGTGTGTGTGTGCATGTGTGTGTGTGTGAGAGACAGAGAAATCATCTTAGTTCCTCAGTTTATAGTAGGTACTACTTTATTTGCTAAGTGTTATGTCTTTATATTCTATTCTTTTAAAAACAATCACTTTCTGGAAATGTAACAGTCCAAAAAAGCATGTTAGATTAATCCCTACAAGTAATAGTTGACAAGGTGAGAAGAAATATACTGTTAGGTAGGAGAGTTGGGTTTTAGGTACTTTAGGACTAGATGCTATGGACATCCTGACAACATCTTGTTTCAGAATGGCCCAAAGACAGCTATGGAGTGGTGGAATAATAGGAAATAGTAGGTGGTGGAGGGGGTTTAGTTAAAATTCACAATCAAATAACCTGTGTGCAAGCCATTATTAGAAAGAAAATTAGAGCTCATTTTTGGTGACATGAAAATTTCTAGAAGGCTTCTACTCATCAAATTAGGAGGAAAAAGTCCTCCAATAGAAACCTCCAGAATAGTGCTAAGATCAGATCTAAGATCACTGACTTAATTAAATCAATAAGCATTTTAGTAGGTGTCCAATATGTTCTAGGAACTAGAGATTAAAAAGCTAAATAAGTTATTTCCTTGACCTTGAAAAATACACCACAAAACAGGAGAGAATGCTATGTAAGCAATTAATGAGAACACAGTATAGTTGTCTACAAAGAAGTTAGTTACAAGGTACAGAACATGTCAGGAGACACATAGTCTCCATCCTTTCATGAGTAAAAACAAAAAGATTTGACTTGGACAGTGAGTGTGTATAGATTTGTCCAAAGTCCATTTGCACTCCCAGAATCACAATAGAAATGTTCCCATTGTCCAAACTTTCAACTTCAAGGCATCACAATATACTGTTAAACATCTTTAATGTGATAAGATCATTTATGATCCTAGATGAGGCAGATAATGTGTTTGCAATGGAAGAACTGAGGTTCAACAGTGGAGGATACTTTCAGGAGTTTAAGAGCATGGCATATTTGACATCAACTACACAATGCCTATCAACAAAGTGGAGCATTCTCTTTCAGAGTGTCCTGTGGTCCTGAAACAGAGGCACTTCTAGGACTGTAAGAAGTCCTTAGGACAATGTGCTGGAGATGGCTTCCCTACCTGACATCTGCAGGGTCTTCTGTGACGAGCACATCCGTCTTACAGCTGGCCAGGGGGTTGATGGACAGCTCCACAGGTGGAACCACAAAGCTTTTGCTGACAGGAAGCCACAGGCCTTGGCCCAAGCTGAAAGTAGACCTGTAATGTAAGAGTTTCCATTGGGGAACTCCCTGGGAAGCAGAGAGCAAACAGAAATAAGGGGCCCCTTATCCCAACCCCTCTAGGACATTTTCTCACTTCTCCACCCAAGTCCCACTGCATTCTGTAAGCACAATGTTGGCCAGCTTTGTCTAGACTTGAACATTCATTTCTCAAATCTGTTCATCATTTAGCACATGCATTGCTTTGTATCTCCAGCTTTCTTTGCCTGAGTAAACGGTGGACTCTGTGAGAACAGGGACCATTTAAGCTCTCCTTTCCCAGCAGCCCTGACATGCAGCAGGCATTCAAGGACTCCTGCCACACCAACAGGAAAGTCTGGCACAAGAGTTAAGAGCATGGATTCTGAATCAGTTTGAACCAGTATCTCATCCCCAGTTCTGCCACTTAATTCACTGTATATGTTTATCTGCTTAAAGTATTGAGGTTTTACACAAGATTACTTGGAGGTGGTAGAAAGAAGTTCTATGGTTACAGATTGTTTTTAAACCACTAGACTAGGTATCAGTGATGTCTCTTCCAGTTCAAGTACCTAAGTCTATACATGTATATGCCACACAATTGAGAATTAGGTTCCTATGGCAACCTAGGCCATCATGGCATTTTATTGCCAATGAGAGTCCTCTTGCACTCAGTGCACACAATCCGTAGACTGAGGATGCATAACCACACCTTCCTATCAGACTGTTCTCCCTTCCCTAAAACCATACCCCAGTAGGACTTTTAAATCACTCACCTGAGAATCTTTTCAGGGGCCTGTTCCCCTGTCACCAGATCATAGCCCCTCTCAAGTGTCGTGTAAGGCCAAGGTCTGTGGGAAGAACAGAGGGAAAGAAAAGGGGAGAGGATATGACATTAGTCAAAAGCAGTTGAGATGCACACATGGAGTAGCTTTACAAACAATCAAATTATTATTGGGAAAACAATTTTTTTTATAAAAGAAGACCTCCATCTTACAGAATGACTCAGCACTTTTGGGAAGTTCACTTGTCCATTTAGGAGTTTAAGTACAACAAGGTGATGTTCACTCTTTGTTAGTCCACTTAGTGAAACATGTACTGATGACCTGCAATTTGGAAGGTGGCATAAGCCTCAGCTTTGGCTCCCTAGAGGATTCCTCAGTGGTTTTCTTTAGTACTAAAGAGTGACCCAGTGAGAGTGGGGTTCACTCTCCAGGGGGTTTTACAGAAACACAACTGTTGCAGAGAAAGACTCCTCTTTGTAGAGAGGTGTTGGGCCTTTGCAGAGAAGAGAGGGAACAGTCCTCCACTGTCCTATCCCTAAAGTCCTGTACCACTCACCCTTCACTCTGTCCCCAGTCACTGCGCACACACAGGTGTCTGTGAACCGGGTCAGGGGCATAGCCTTCATGGCAGCTGCACTCTCCTGTAAGCAAAAGAGAAGAGAAAGTGTGAGACACTCATTCTAAAATAGACTTCTCTCTGCTTTCCTGGTTTGCCTATGAAATAAAGTGAGCTGTCCAGTGTTTGAAAAAACCCATAGAAAGAGAGTGTTCCGGTTAATCAAGGTTACTCATTTGTTCATTCATTCATTCATTTTGACCACACTCTGCCAGGATCTTAGCTCATCCCTGGAGACATGGAGACCAAAGATGCAGCCCAGCCACTGAAGGAGCTCATCGCTTGAGGGAAATAGCACACGACCAGGTGGCTACAAATGGAAGTTAAGTTTTCAAGTAATTAAACTATGGTAAAGTTATTTACTTAAATGTATAGTCAAAAATTGAATTATCTCCACCTGAATGAATAGTATTTTCTCATCCATAAACCTCAATTCAAATGTCATGTCCTCTAATAAACTTTTTTTTTAATTGATTGAAATGCAGAGAGAGATGGAGAAAAAACAAAGGGAGCACTCTCATTCTCTGCTTCACTCCTCACATGCTTGCAATGACTTGTGCAGGGCTGAGCTGGGAGAAGCCAACACTGGAAGCCAGGAAAGCAATTGAGTCTCCTACTTGACTGGCAGGAACTTAGTTACTTCAGCCATCACCTCCTGCCTCTCAGGGTCTTTACTGGAAGGAAGTTACGGTGAGAAGTCACAGCTGGGCGTCAAATCCTGGTACTAAGATATGAGACAAGGTATCTTAACTGTTAGACTAAATACCCACTCTGCAAGAAACATTCAGCTTTTTTCCTTTTGGGCAATATTTTTGTCTAGTCTCCTGGTTTTATACATTTTTATCACCCTGACTCTTTTTTGAGAAAAAAAATTATTTATTTTAAAGAGTTTGAAAAAATTATTTACTTTAAGAGTTACAGAGAAAGAGAGGGAGAGATAGAGAGAAATCTTCCATCCACCGGTATATTCCCCAAATAGCCTCAAAAGCTGGGGCTTAGCCAGGCTGAAGCCAGGAGACAGAAGCGTCATCTGGGTCTCTCACACAGATGCAGGGGCCCGAGGACTTGGGCCATCTTCTGCTGCTTTCCTTGGCACATTAACATGGAGCTGGATCAGAAGTGGAACAGCCAGGGTTCAAACCAGTGCCCATAAGGAATGCTAGCATTATAGGTGGCAGCTTAATACTGGCCCAATTGCCCTGATTTTTTTTAAATTAAGATCTTTTATTTATCTATTTGAGAGGTAGAGTTACAGATCGAGAGAGAGGGACAGAGAGAAAAGTCTTTCATCTGCTGGTTCACTCCCCAGATGGCTGCAGTGGCCGGAGCTGAGCTAATCTGTAGCCAGGAACAAGGAACTTCCTCCTGGCCTCTCACGTGGATGCCAAGGCCCAAGCACTTGAACCATCTTCAGTTGCTTCCCCAGAGCACTGATTGGAAGAGGAGCAGCCAGGACACAAACCAGTGACCAAATGGGATGCCAGCACCACAGGCAGAGGCTGAGCCCATATGCTACAGCGTTGGCCCCAACTGCCCTGATTTTTAAAATTGGATTTCCTCTCCTCTCCATTCCTCCCCTACTGTCTCCTCTATTATCCTATTTTCTTCTCTCCCCTCTTCTTTCCTTCTCACCCATCCATTTACCTCTGAAGCCATCTATTCGTAACTTTTCCTTTTCTGTCTGTGTCTTAGGCCTAGTTGCATGAACGCTTGCTAGCACCCTACACTGCATCATATGTATTCCCCTTGACCAGGTTAATTTCTGTTAGCCAGTGCATGTCTCGTTTCCTAGAATATCTTCAGAATTCAAAACCCCAGGGCCGGCACCGCGGCTCACTTGGCTAATCCTCCACCTGTGGCACCAGCACCCCAGGTTCTGGTCCCGGTTGGGGCTCCGGATTCTGTCCTGGTTGCTCCTCTTCCAGTCCAGCTCTCTGCTGTGGCCCAGGAAGGCAGTGGAGGATGGCTCAAGTGCTTGGGCCCTGTACGCATATGGAAGACCAGGAGGAAGCACCTGGCTCCTGGCTTCAGATCGGCGCAGCGTGACAGCCGTAGTGGCCACTTTGGGGGTGAACCAACAGAAAAAGGAAGACCTTTCTCTCTGTCTCTCTCTCTCTGTCCAACTCTGCCTGTCAAAAAAAAAAAAAAAAAAAAAAAAAAAAAAAAGAGAATTCAAAAGCCCAGAAGGATTTTCAGAAGCTCTCTGTCTTACCTTCTTGTTGTTAAGGATTTCTGCGGTACTGTGTAGTTCTTAAGGTAGGAAAATATTCTTTATTCAATTAGTTATTGGTTTTTCTAAGTTGTATTTGTGGAGTGTTCACAGATGCTTTACCAAAAATAGATTCCATAAAAAACAAGTTTGGGAAATACTGGGCCATCATTTAGAGCCAGTGGAGTGTGATTCTCTATGAGGGTGATATATAGACAATCATTTCCAAACTGATTCTACCCTAGGCTTGCTTGTGAAGCCATGCACAGGATTACTGTTCTGTGAAACACACCTTAGAAAATTCCTGCAGAAATTTCCCTGCCTGGCTTAGCCCATTTTCTAGATCAGAGTTTGTGCTTAACAATGTGCGATGAGTGAATAGTTAACTAACTGTTTGGGGCTCTGGTAAATTTCTCGACGATGGCTGTCAGGTTGCCTGTTTCCCCTTTTCTGGTGATACCACAAGCATGCCTGTGTTTGTGTGCTTTAATCCTACAGTGATTTTGTTTGGCCTGACCCAGGGCTTTTCAAATCATGTTGATGAAAATACATTGCTCAATGCAGACAGTTTAGAGAGTTGGAAAATTTTTGCTTTTAATTTTCCATCAAAAATTTTATTGAATTTTTTTTAAATGGACACAAACTCAGAGGTCACATGCCAAAATTTAGGATACTGGGGGCATCATCACACTAATGCAGATTGCTAGGTAAATTTATTTTAGGTTGGCTTGAGAAAAAAAGCATCTGTCATCTTTGTTTCATTGCGGAGAATACTCAGACTCTGAGTCAAGGTGCTAACTCATGCTATTTGAACACCCTGTTTTTTTAGTCAAGATTTCCTTAACCTTGTGCAAACAAAACAACACATCACAGTGAACAAGATAACCAGGGTAATACAGTTCTTGCAACTATCACCCATGACTCCTCATTCCAAATGTTTGTATTCATCAAAGAATCTCACTGTTTTCATTGATGTACTCTGATGTTATACATTTGACCTTTGCAAAGCATTCTGAGTGTTGAAACATGTGCTAACTTGTTTTATATATTGCAACACTGCTTAATCTTTGTACCCCAAGCACCTAGCAAGTGCTTGGCTAACAGCCTGGGCTTCATAAATATTGGTTGAACTGAAGTGGTAGTAAGACAGAATACAGAATGAAGAATGGGTCAAGGCCGGCGCCGTGGCTCACTAGGCTAATCCTCCACCTTGCGGCACCGGCACACCGGGTTCTAGTCCCAGTCGGGGCGCCGGATTCTGCCCCGATTGCCCCTCTTCCAGGCCAGCTCTCTGCTGTGGCCAGGGAGTGCAGTGGAGGATGGCCCAAGTGCTTGGGCCCTGCACCCCATGGGAGACCAGGATAAGCACCTGGCTCCTGCCACCAGATCAGCGCAGTGCGCCGGCCGCAGTGGCCATTTGAGGGTGAACCAATGACAAAAGGAAGACCTTTCTCTCTGTCTCTCTCTCTCACTGTCCACTCTGCCTGTCAAAAAAAAAAAAAAAAAAGTCAAGATATCCAGAATAAGACTGTTTAAAGACAGAAGAGAGAGATTGAGATCTACCCTTCCTTTCTCTGGGTATCTGCCAAGTAAGGAAAAGGCAGTCTGACAGGCAGGAATGCTCTCTGCAGTCCTCTTCCAGCATCACACCCTGGGGCTTGCACAAGTGGGAGTGCTGTACGTATATGCAGCCTAATGGACTGATTGTTGCCGGAGGTAAGTGCAACAGAGGGAAAGGGCCAAGAGCCTTGAATTTGGAGAGGAATAATTTACAAAAGGGGGAAGGGAGGGAGTCACTAATGATGTGTTAAAATGCAACAGTCCCTTCATGAAATATTCACCACTTTAAACACGTCTAATATTAAAGATTAAAAGTCCTGGGATTTGTCCTCGAGTCTCCCAGGACTGATTTATGATCTGCCACTAGCCAGAGACCTCATGATTCATAACCGGAGAGGTGAAACGGTTACTTCTGGCAAAGGGACAGGAAGCCAGGCTGGAGTGAGGAGGGCTGGGCAGGGTGGATCTTCCTTCTTCATGGAGAGGGCAAAGGCTGAGGTTCCTACCTCTCCTATCAGTGACTCTACAGAAAGAGCACAGTTCATGTCCCTGTACCTCCCCCTCTTGCTTTTTTGGGACTCCTAGTAAGGATGAGAAATGTGTTCAAAAAAAAGGATGCCACTACATTTTTCTTTGGGGTCCTTGCGTGCTTACTAAGCAAGTTTTCCCTGACTCAGAATGGATCATTAATTACCGACATTCATTACACAACAAATATGTATTTTGCAAATGCAAAGCATCTACCCTGGGGGTCCCCATAAGGCTGCTGCAAGGATAAGAAGCACGCAGAGGGAAAATCCCAGAGGTGCTGGAGGCAGACAGAACTAGATCCAATCCTCATATTCTCTCTTCCTAGTCACGTGGCCTTCAGGAAGTTACTTCACCCTTTGGTCTCAGTTTTCTCATCTATCAAATAGGAATGACAGCAAAGTTTATTAACAGAGCTGATATAAGAACAGATTGAAGCAGTGAAGGATAAAGCCCACGGCTAGAGAAACAATGAGTGTCCTGTATAGGCTCACAGATTAACTTGAGGGATACAAATAATTTCCTCCTCTCTGGGCCTCTGTCTACCCATCTGCAAAATGGAAGGTTGGAGTAGACAGCGATCAGTTCTAAGTACCATGAGCCCAATCCCTAACCTCTGCTCTCTGGACACCATTCCTTTGAGTCTCAGCTGTGGTTGCTCTCAGCAGTGGGGCTGGTGTCTCTGTTGGTGATCTCCATCAATGCCATGGCTATTGGCTGTATTGACTCCCCTCTCCTATTTTGCTAGCTCAGTTAATTCTCCATGATTTGCAACCAAGCATTTCCTTATTGCAAGATGCAAAACCTCTGGCAAGCTGACTTGAGGGTGGTTAACCCCTTCCCTGGGTGAATTCTTTCTGTAACTCTGCCTCTACACCCTCAGGGCTGTCAGACTACCAAAGAGCAGTTCTCCAGACACATGTGCTATCATGCTGAGTGTGAATGCCTATGGTTCCCTTCTCACTACAGTGGACACTCTTTAAAGGAAGCCACTGTCCCTATCTTGCCCATCACTGCATGTCTGCACCTAATACACTGCTGGCACACATCAGGCATTCAATACACAAATGTTAAACACATGAAGGGATATATTTAACAAGAGTAAGGCCTATGCCAGTGTAGCATAGAAATCATTTTTATTTGACCATTTCCCTCACTAAACTGGGAATTTCTTATTTGCATAAACATTTTTTTTAAATATTTTTATGTATTCAAAATGCAGAGTTACAGAGGAGAAGGAAGAGGGAGGGAGGGAGGGAGGGAGGACTGGGCCAGGAAGAAGCAAGAAGCCCAGATCTTCTTCTAGTTCTCTCACATGGGTGCAGGAACCCAAGCACTTGAGGCATCTTCTGATGCTTTCCCAGGTGCATTTGCAGGGAGCTAGATCAGAAGTGGAGCAGCAGGATCTAGAATTGGTACCCAGATGGGATGCTGGCATCACAGGCAGAGGCTTAACCTGATATACCACAATGCCAGCCCCAGAAACATTTTCTTAACCATTCTGTATCCTAACAATTAGCAGTGCCTGACAAAGTTTAAGCAACTCATTTGTTGACTGAATGCATTAGTGAATACATAAATAGAATCATCATGAATTCAAGCTGAGTCCATTTAGAATAATGATGATTCTGCTGAGGACTGGAAGCAACTTCCTTACATCTATGACAGGTATTTGCCAAGGAAACAGGGAGTGTAAACATGAGCGCTGATGAAATGTCTGAAATAGAATTCTATTTCACATCAGAGCAAAAAAGGCACTTAAAGATCATCTAGTTAAAAATCCACCAGACTTGTTTTCTAGAAGGGAAAAGTGAAGTCTAGAGAGTAAAGGGATCTGACTAAATCTCTGGGCTCACCAGAATTAGGACCCAGGGCTCTTGACCACCATGTCTGTCATTTCTGCTGTGTACCACCAATCCCTCAAGCCTTCTCTAGGAATTTTTTCCTCTTCATACTCCTCTGACGTTTCTTAGTTTTCCATAATGAGGATATATTACCTTTATAAACAGCTATTGTTAAAAAAAGCAGAGATGAATTTGAAATATCTCTAAGAGCATTAAAAACTCACATCCATACATTGTTAATAATGAAGACTAAGAAAAAGAGTTTAATCTCTTCATCAAAGTTGGTTCCCATAAGGGAATTCAATTAAGTAAATTTCCATCATGCTAGTTACTAGAATTCCATGTTATCAGCTACAGATGAATTGTGCTGGATTTTAAATATTCAGTCTTGTCTCTAGGTCTCATTTACCAAGTTGTCATTTTATGTTAAATGCAGTCTCACTCCAAAAATTCTGGGGTTGGAAAAAAAAGCATCCCTTGACCATGAACATCCTCAGTTTGTCTTGGGTGATGCTGTATGAAACCACTTCAGAGCAGATGCTGCCTTCCTTGGTCAGCAGATTTCCAAAATATGGGCTTTGAAATCTTCTTGTTCTGGATTCAGATCCTGGATCTGCCTCTCAAAGTTTGTATGGACTTGGTCATGTTGCTTCCTCTCTCATTTTCTTTACATGTAATGAGGCTGATACACATCTGCTGGAAAGCTGGAAAAGCACTGAGCCCAGTCCTGGGCACATTTATAATAATTGAAAATGTTAATAGCTGTTTGAATTCTTATCTTGCACCTGAGTGAGAGGGCTAATTCAGCATCTTGTTTTAGTGGAAAAGTAAGGTGCTTATGGTGAAAGATGGTCTCAAATCCAGCCTATGCCCTTTGAAAAGCCAAGGGGACACAATTGCTTCACCTGTAATTTTTGAGAAGCTTAAATGAGACAATCTTCAAAGATGGTTCCCATCTTTCTAGAACCACTGGTGACTATTGTCTTTGCCGATGGTTCCTCTGGCTGAAGAAGGTACAGCACAGACAGAGCACAGGCCGGAGGCTGCTACTTCCTCTGTGCCCGCAGCTCAGAAGTGCTCCCGGCCTGCCCATGAGAGTGCCTGGTATGAACAAAACCTTCCTTCCACACCTGCCTGGCTGAATGGCTGCCCTCCTCCCACCCTGTCATCCTTGTACGATTCCATTTTCACTTGCTCCCAACTCAGTCATCACTTGTCATCACAGGCCAGGGATGCTGCCTGCTGTTCACTTTCCTATTTACTCTTCTTGTCACTGTGGCTTGGAATGACATCTCTCTGGGCCCTCAAAGAAGTAAGCGTGGCATTCATCCCTGTAGGGACTGGGCCACCATGGGCCTCTGTACCACTCTGTTGCTGGAGCCCACCTCAAGAGTAGGGTGGGGGAGGCATGAGATAGGCACACTATTCCTGATGTCTTGTTTTGTGATAGAAGCGGTGGAAGTCATTTGACATTTGTCATCAGCTATCATAACCATAACTAATACCAGGAGAAAGATACTAATATCTTTGTTGTAAAATGAGAAAACTGTAGCTCAGACTTGCCTGGCCATCCAGTCAGGTCTCCATAGCTTGCACTCTTTTATGTCACCACAAATGTCACAACAATAAATACAGCCACAAGGTTGATAATAAGAGTTGTCTTAATTTGATAATTATTGTGTGCTATATACTGAGGGTAAAGGCAGAAATAGGAATATTTGTTCCATCCATATTTAAATTATCACTCTGCTATCTTCTATAATATCACTGTAACTAAAGGTTAAGCATCACTCTTCCAGTTTCCCCTGTTCAAATGTATATACCTTATATGATGACTGTACTAGATTCACGATATCTATGTAATAAAGGGTTATTGGATTGATTTCCTACCAGCAAGCATAAGCCAAAGGATAGAACCATAACAATTTGTTGACCTTATCCAAATAATTTCTGGTATCCCTGAAAACATTGAAAGGAAGGTGTTATTGGCTTCACATAAAAATATAAAAAACTGAGGTTTGGAGAGTATCAGGTTATGAACAGAGGAGTGAACAGCCAAACCCAGCTCTCTTTGTCTCTTCCCAAGCTGGGTGATGGTTCCCTAAGAATATTTTAAGAGTGTGGAGAGGGCCACATACATGGGACATCAAGGTATGCTAGAGGAAAACTCATTATTCTATAGTAGATTGAACTATTGCTCTCCCATCTTCATTTTGCTGTAGCAGTACTATGAATTCATATCTTTACCATGACTGATTATCTTCTCTCTCCTTTACCTTCAGGTTCGAAACATGCTTTCTGTCTTGTACTCCTGACTTTTGCCATGAACAGTCCAAACTGGGCCCTATTTTTACCTTCATCTTCCAAAGTCAGAATCCCATAAGGTTTACCTATTTATTATTACTCAAATCCATCCCTTCTTATCTCTTTTTACTGTCATTGCTTTGTTCTGGTCCTTGATATTATCCACATGTGCTACTTTAAGAATCTTGTCATTAATAATGTCATTTACAAAATCTCCACCATCTGATTTGACTTGCATAAATTATCTTTTAGATGATAGATGCACTCATGTTTTCTTGTTATTTATTTATTTATTTATTTTAAGGAAGACAAATTTCATAAGTACAACTTTAGGAATATAGTAATTCTTCCCATCATACCTGCCCTCCCACCTACACTCCCACCCCTCTTCCTCCTCCTCCCTTTCCCCTTCCCAATCCTATTCTCCACTAAGATTCATTTTCAATTAATTTTATACACAGAAAAGCAACTTTATACTAAGTAAAGATTTCAACAATTTGCACACATATGCACACACACATATTACTGTTTGGGAACTAATTTTACAGTTAACTCTCATAGTACGACTCATCGAGGACAGAGGTCCTGCATGGGGAGTTAGTGCACAGTGACTTCTGTTGTTAATTTAACAATTAACACTCTTACATATGATGTCAGTGACCAGTCGAGGCTCTTGACATGAGCTGCCTAGGCTATGGAAGCCTTTTGAATCCACAGACTCTGTCAGTATTTAGACAAGGACATAAGCAAAATGGAAGTTCTCTCCTCCCTTTAGAGAAAAGTACATCTTTCTTTGATGACCACTTCTTCCCACTGGGGTCTCACCCCCAGAGATCCTTCATGTACAACACTTTTTGAAACAGTGTCTTGGCTTTCCATGCCTGAAATGCTCTCACAGGCTTTTCAGCCAGACCAGGAAGCCTTAAGGGCTGATTCTGAGGTCAGAGTGTTACTTTAAGCAATTATCATTCTATGAGTCTGGTGTTGCATCCAATATATGTAGCCATATATTCTGTTATAGCACCCAAATCACTTCATGATTGCCTCAGCCCACCTATCTAATCTTATCAATAAGTCATTCTTCTGTACCTTTCCTAATCGCTAAGACTAGGGCCACTTGAGACCACCTGAAGACATACTGAAGCTTTTTGCAGCAGGTCTGCCCTGATTCCACCCCTTGAGAAAAGTAGAGCATTGGAAAAAGATGAAGTCAAATGAAGTAGACAAATGGTTGAGAGGAAGTAGGAGACTAGGTGAAATTAGGTGGCAAAATGATTATACAGTGAAAGTAACAGATAATCTAGGCAGTTCTGAATATAAATAATGTATCAGGGAATATATTTATAATGGTGATTCATCTGAAAATCATTCTGTGTGTGTAAGCCTCAACCTTCTCATCTGTAAAATGAGGTAATATTCACAGTCTTCCAGACCTTGTTCAAGTTCCATTCTTAACACTTCTTCTAACACGCTTCTGATATTGTCTCAAGGTGAACATCTCTCTGATGACTGGGGGAGGAGAATAGGTATAGAGATTTGTGACTTTAGGAACAGAAGTTTGGGAAACAGGGAAACATGATTGTGGTGAAATAATAAGAGGATATTATGAATTGAAGAAGGCTTTTTAGAAGTCTAGTCAGCCAGTCCAGGGCAGTACCTTCCCTCCTTGGGCTTCAATTTCTCCCTGTACAGGGAGGAGGTTGGTCTTACTGGTATCTGAGAACCTCATATGAGTGTCTCAGTTGTCCTTTCCTTTCTTATATTACTGGCATGAGACATTTCAGCCTGCTTCTTCCCAAGGTATTTGAGACACACTTGCAGCCCTTCATTAACATTCATCAGCACACCTCTGAAAGCATGAAGGAAAAACATAATCAGAGGACAAAAGGTTCCACTGGCACAGGCTGGTGATCGGGTAATATAGATTAGAGTTCTTAATCAAGGCTACATGGGGACTAATTGGTGGTGTCTCAGCTTATGTGGGCAGACTATGTGAGCTGGCTGGAGTGGCTGAGAGGCCAGCAGTCAGGCCACATAAGGGCTCTGCTCCAGGATCTTGGCTGGGTTGACCTCCATTCATTGACTGCATTATCTTTCCTTCTAGCCCCCTTCTAAACTCTAAAAGGATCATACTTGATTGTGTATACATTTGTGTTTAGAAAAAAACAAGTAGGGTAGAACCCTTCCCCTCTTCAAAATTATGGCTGATAGGTTTCTTAATTCCCCTGTACCCTAACACCTGGAAAGGACACAGAATGTGGATCTTTAATATCAGGAAGGAACAGGATCCAGTAAATCAACATGGATACTTAGCACAGACATGCAAAGTGGACTCAATGGGCAAGAGGCTACCTTCCCCCTTATCTCCACCTTCCACACCAGAGATCTGCATCCTCCAAGATTCTCAGAGGAACCTGGAAGGTATGAGGAGCCAAGGGCCTCAGCCTGGAAAGGAGGAAGGGCATCCCTTGACAATCAAGGCCAATCTGAGGCTGAATCTTCCACCTGCCAGAGTATTCATGGAACATGTACATAATATAAAAACTATCATGAACTTCAAAAAAATCTTTGCACCAAAATAGTTATCTTGTAATCTCATTTCTCCCTATGAATTTCCAGAAGTATTTTCATATTATTTGCTGACTGACTGGTCTGGATCAAGTATCACATGTGGCCTCTGGGCCACAGTTTCTTTGTCAGAAAATGGACATCTTACATACAAGGTAAAGAGTATCACGAAAATGATAGAAAATGTATTGTATACAACTGCTACATTGATAGACATGTATGCAGCCTTTGGTTAAATACTGGTGTTGCTAATATTACTGCTTCCAGCACTCCTGTTCCTGTTGGTACCCTTTCCAAGGCTGGACCCTCCCAGGCCATGCTCTCTCCCTGGTTTCATGCCCTGCCAAGGGGCTGTAGCTCCCCTCCCTGGCTACCTGCTGTGCTAGCTCCTCCCTTTCTCCTCTACAGGGTCGTGTCCCATATCTTGTTCATAATTTACACCTTTAGTTCTGTCACCATTTCCAGCACAGTTTCTCTGAGCATAGGACTGTCTACTGCTCCTGGAGAAGAAAATAGTTTCCAGAGGGAACAGCAAGGTGCAAAGGCAGGTCTCAGTCAAATGGGAAATGGGAAATTTGGTTCACTGGATCATTGGGTACAATGGACACACAGCCATGAAACTTAATGAGCACTGAGAAATCCTGCTCTGATTTTGTATATATGAGGTGGCTCCTGGAAACCACTACAGCCGATCTACAAAAACAGGTCATTCTCAGATACTGAACCCAAGAAATGTGTGTTTAGAGAGGCAATTTAAAGCAGAAATTGAGACAAGCAGTAGAGTCAGAATAGGATTAAAACTGGCTCTATGACTGCGAAATTTCCCGTCTCCAATCAGCACTAGCTCCCTCCTTCCTATGGTAATCATTCCTGCACTTCTCATTGGACAGCACAAAGAATGCTCAATTCCTAGTATTGGTTCCATAAATATCTATTTTGGCTATGGTTATGACTAGGGATATGGTGGCACTAATATTTCTGACTATGGCTTTTATTCCAGACCCTTTGGTTGTCACCTGCATAGAGGGGAAGGCTAATTTATGCTCATGGAACTTGCTAAGTATGATGTGTTAAATCTACATTTTTTTCCTTTAATCCACTGATCTACACTGTGAAGCAGGTGCTAACATCCCAGTTTTACAGATGAGGAAACTGTAGCCCCCAAGGGTTAACTGACTTGATCTCAGTTTACACAGCAGGAAAGCAACAGGGTCAGTTGTCAAACCCAGGTCTACCTGATTCAGAAATCACAGCTCCCCACTGCCAGACTATGCAAAATGAAAGCCTTCAGCATAACTCTGTGTTTCACCAAAATGACCCACCTTGGTGAGCCTGCTGACCTTTGCCCACACCTCTTCTGGAGCTAAAAAGAGTAACAGATGAGATGGAGCAGTGAGGTTGGCCATACCATGGAAGCCTCAAGCTGTTTTCCCATAAGTTGCTGGGTGGCCTTAGTTAAGCCATTGTATCTGTCGGAGCTTCATTATTCTAACCTTAACGATAGGGAACATAAGCCCTGTCCTTCCTTATTCACGAGGATGCTGTGAGGATAAAATATGTAGCTGAAGCAATTGGAACACATGATGATTAATAATGCAGTCGTTCCCCGCCTGAACAAAACCTGAAACAGCAAAGTAAAATATACAAAACAAATTAAGCCAAGGGTAATTATTCATTTTGCAAAAGGGTTCTTCACTCCACAAAAGAGACTCATTGATGTTTTATTCCCCCTCAAGCATCAGTTATCTATGGAAGTTGAAAATCAAATTCCATTTATACAACCAAAGGAAAAGACTGATGATTTTGCAGAGTGCACTCTGAGTACAATGGGCCTAACCTATCTGTCCTGCCCCCTGCCACCAACGCCAGAAGACAAGGGGGTCAGAACAGGGTGAGCTCTTTGCCTTTACCTAGTCAGAAAATGAGGCAACCTGTGGATGGCAAGTGGCGTCTGCTCTGCTTCAGAGGGGTCCTTTTCTCAGAGCCATCTCAGCCTCAGGTGCTGGCAGATGGTCAGGGTCATAACTGGCTTTCCCAGAAAACCAGAGATTTGTGCTTTTCAATGCCTTCCATCTGGACTATGAAGCTATGTGACATAACCTGCACACTCCACTGATCCCAGCTAATTTTCACTTTGCTCATCTCCTTCTTGATTATGACTACACTCACAATCATGGTCTGCTTGCTCCTCCTCCTCATGGCTCTTCTGCTTTATGGCTCTCTCCCTCCATCTCTGCCTCACTCTCTTTTTTTTTTTTTTCAATATTTGGGTCTTTATCACTGGCTCATTGTCTCTGCTTCTCTCCTTCTTTCTCCCTCTGCCTGTGTCTATGTTCCTTACTATCTGGGTATCTTTCTTTGATATCAGTCTGCAGTGAGAGGAACTGAAATCTGGACTCAGAGAAGCAAGAGTTACCCCACCCCATGCAACCTTAATTTCCTCCTCCACAAATTAAGAGACAGAATGTACAGTTTGTCTACCTCAAAGCTCTGCTCCATGTTTAGGTTCAATAAGATACAGCATATAATGTGTCTACAATAAAGAAGACAGTCATTTCCTGATAATTTCATCTCAACTTCCTTTCTTCATTTTCTAGATTTCTCTCATTTTTCTTCTCTTCCCTTCCCTTCTTTCCAATGCAGCCACCTATACCATAGTCTCTGGCTCTGGTCCCTGGTTTCTACCCACTTTCCTGCAATAATTTAATTGCAGAACAGCACAGGTCCCCATTACAAAGGCTCACATTCTTTCGCAAAACATTTTTACGGCACATTTCCTGGTCTATGATGGAGCATCATTGTGAATCATTCAAATGAAGCAACACATTCCCAAATATCTGCACCTGGCTTCACTCAGGAGCCAGCCTTTACTGCTAGGTCTGTTTCTAGCTGTTTGAGAGGCTGCAAACAGCTATGAACACCTTGTAGGGTGAGGCTACTGACCTCCAGGACTAGGATGGATAATTTGAAGGGAAACTGCTGGTGGAATCAGCATAAATCCACCGCCATACTCTCCACTCCTGTTATTGGATAGAAACTCAAACCCCAATAGTGAAGTTTTAATAGGCCATTTAACAGGGCTGACACTGTGGCATAGTAGGTTTAGCCTACTTATGCCTATAGTGCCAGCATCCCCTATGTATGCCCGTTTGAGTTCTGGCTGCTCAACTTCTGATCCACCTCTCTGCTGACGGCTTGGGAAAGCAGCAGAAGATGGTCCAAGCGCTTGTGCCCCCTGCACCTGCATGGGAGACCTGGAAGATGCTCCTGGCTCCTGGCTTCAGAATGGCTCAATTCTGGCTGTTGTGGCCATTTAGAGAGTGAACCAGTGGATGGAAGCCCCCCACTCTCTCTCCTTCTCTCTGTAACTCTGCCTCTCAAATAAATACATAATAAATCTTTAAAAAAAAAAAGACCATTTAACACAGCAATCAAAATGGCAAAACAGACACAGACACATACACACACACACACACACACATCCTCATACTCAGAGGTCTTTAATCATCCACACTGAAACATAAACTGTCTTCAGTAGAAAGAGAACAGTATGGTGCAATGGGCAGACTCCCTATAGATGATATTACATAAATTGATCCAAATTTTCAAAAGTTGGATCAGTATGAAATATCTACATTTTATGAGCTGTTGTGCAATACTTTAACCAACACACACAGCATATACCAATCATACTGTGCAATTAGCCCTACCATTCCCTTGGAGCCATCTCTTCAGTAAGTAGTGTGTTTTTCGTGGCTTCCTGGAGGCCGCTTCTGGGCAGAAATCTATCATCACGCCTTCCATTCCATCATGACCAAGTTTTTTGTGGGTTAAGCATAACAACACTAGGGATTCTTTTGGTTCCCAGTTCAGTAATTCCCCTTTGTTTCACCTCATTTGGGGCTTAGAATGTAGTCAGTACTTCTCACTGATTATAATCATCACAATAATCTAGCAAAGAATGATACTTTCCCCTCTTATTAAAGAGAACAGAAAATTAAGACTTGGGGGAAAATGATTGATTTACTCAAAGCCACACAAGTAGTCAAGGGTGGAGTCAAGATGTTCACTAGGGTCTGTCTGGCTTCAATACATAAACGCTTTACATTTGCCTCCCAAACCAAAACAAAGACCAACAATAACACAGTTCCCTTAAGAACAACTGGAGGGTAGTGGCAGTGCTTCTTTTCAGTGTTTGGCTTGATGACTGACCCTATCCCTGGCGCCCAGCCAATGACTACAAAACAAAGAGTCATGAAGCAGAAAGGGGACTTGCAGCAGGTATGCTGCACTGAAACACTTTGTACCTACTGAATTAATATTTAATTACTAGTATCTTGTGGTTATTATTGGCAGTATTTTTCTTAGTGTTGTATACAATATTGGTACCTAGATGTATGTTTCTCCTAGTTTAGCTAAAATGTGATTGTATCTTCCTCATAGGGTTATTGAGAGGCTAATTGTTATTTTATATATATATATATGCATATTCATATAATATGAAGTCCTTGGATATGATCACATGTCCAAGATAAGCCCAGAAACGTATCGCTAGAAGCCAATACCACTTTGATATGTTGTAAAGACCATGCAACAGTGATGGTTCAGGTTGCAGCTGGGGATCAAAATCCCTTAGGATGTAGATGAAATATTTTGACTGTTTAAGATGTTCTCAAGAGGTAGGGAAATCAAGCTTTGACACAGCAATCAGGTGAATTATGCTTTGCTATTTTCTTACTAAGCTACCAAGTAATATCTCCCTGAACCTTCACCTCACCAGCTGTAGAGGACAGGGGTTGGATTTTTTCATCTGCAGGTGTCCTTTTATTCTTTGATTCCCCAGACTGCGGGAAAGCCTTTATAGGCTTCTCAGGAGGAGTGTTAGAGAGGCACCACTCTTAATACTTTCCCTCTCTAAATTTAAGGGGCATCCACAATTGTCCAAGTACAGAATTTCCACCCAAGGACTGCCTCCTTAAGTAGGCCTCTGGCTCCCAGTTGCCTCACTCTGCTCCAGGCCCACTTGACTTCTTTGTCAGCAGAGCTCTATTAGGCTCTCACGTCCATAACATACTTGCTTCAGTGTCTACCTTCTCCCCCCAGTTCTAGGCCATTGGTGTCATCTTCTCTAGTCCTATCTGGAGCACACACACATGTGTAAGACACAGCAAATGCACACCCCAATTCTGACGCAAAGCATGCCACTGGTTTATTAGAAGCTCTATGGTTCAGAGACAGCAGCTTCTTTTGTCACTAGATGCAGAAGTGAGCACAGGCTTAGCAAAAATTTGGTATTCCCTAAGTAATAGCAATGAAAGAAATGCAATGTCTGGATTTCAAATACTTCCTTCCACCCCCACTGCTATCTGTTTCAGTAAAGGTGCTAGAGTGGTACTCTTAAACTAGAAGATCATGTCACCCACCTGCTCAGATTCTACTAGTGGCTCTCACTGCTTTCAGGGTGAACACTAGTGCCCTTACAATAATGCACAAGGCCATTAACAGACCCTGGGCCTCTGACTCCACCTCCTAATGTCTTCCTGGTACTTAGTGCAGCCCAGCACATTCTGCTCCATAATCTTTCTTGAATATGCAAACTCAATGCCTTCTCAGAGCCTGTGCACTGGCTGTTCCTATGCCTGGGTCATGCTTTCTCCAGATATCCATGAAGGGTACTTGTACCTTTTCAATGAGGCCTTAAATTTGAAATCAGTTTTGCCCTCTATTTTCACAGCCCTCTCTTCCTGCAGCCTTAACCTCATCATCATCACTACCACCATCATCATCTCCTTTTACATGTGATAAATTTATTTGTTACTACACATATACATATATTTTAACTCTCAGCCCCCTGCTTACACTAGAATGTGAGTCCCACGATGGCAGAAAATTTTATCTGTTTTGTACATTCTGTCAGAGCTTCATATTCTGCTTAAGCTAGGTCCTTTGATAAATATCTGTTGAATGTCACTTGAACAAATAAATGAATGAATGAATGAGCAATACCGAAACCAGCTCTTCACCTGGGAGGCCAAAACATTAAATCCTGTCTCTAAGCATTAACATACGCATACACACACATATACACAGGCACACACATACACTATATATGTATATATATTATGTATATGGTATATATACTATATATATATATATCATAAATATTTTAGGTTCTGTAAGACTACGCAATTCTGTTGTTATAACACAAAAACAATCACAGACAATATGTTAACCAGTGAACATGGCTGTGTTTGATAAAAATAAAAACATCAGTTGGCCTGCGGACTACAGTTGGTGACTCCTGTACCAAACTAAATTCTTTTTTTTGACAGGCAGAGTTAGACAGTGAGAGAGAGAGACAGAGAGAAATGTCTTCCTTCCGTTGGTTTACCCCACAAATGGCTGCTACAGCTGGCGCGCTGCACCGATCCAAAGCCAGGAACCAGGTGCTTCCTCCTGGTCT
Source organism: Oryctolagus cuniculus (assembly GCF_964237555.1). Lineage (NCBI taxonomy): Eukaryota > Metazoa > Chordata > Mammalia > Lagomorpha > Leporidae > Oryctolagus > Oryctolagus cuniculus. The sequence goes on from NC_091432.1 coordinate 220,546,635, forward strand.
CCCATGCTGGTGCAGGGCCCAAGCACTTGGACCATCTATACTGCCTTCCCAGGCCACAGCAGAGAGCTGGACTGGAAGAGGAGCAACCGGGACAGAACCAGCACCCCAACCGGGACTAGAACCTGGAGTGCCGGCATTGCAGGCGGAGGATTAGCCTAGTGAGCCGCGGCACCGGTCCACCAAACTAAATTCTGTTAGGTCAGCTAGTGGGTCAGGATGTGCTTCCTGCTGAATCTCAGTACACAGCACAATACCTGGCGCATTGCTGTCACTCAGTAGTATTCTGAGTGAAATGAAATAGATGTGAACTGTAGTTCCACATACCTTGCTGCTGCAGCATCTAATTAACTTGCTGCAACATGGAAATGCTCTGTATCTATGCCCTCCAATATGGGAACAATCAGCCAAATGCATCTATGGAGTTTTTGAAATATGGTGAGTACAAGGGATTGAATTTTAAATTTTATTTCATTTTAATCAATTTATGTTTTAATTTAAATGACCACATATGGCTGGCTGCTACTCTGTTGGACAGAGAACTCTACCAGAATCACTCTTTTGTTCATGGTCCAACTTTAGTTGCCCCTCCACAGGCCCCAGGATGCCCTTCCTGACTGCTAAGGTACACAGCAACTGTCATTTTCTCTAAGATCCTCCAATGATTATTTCACTGAATCCATGTTCTGGCCTCAGCTATGATAGCTAATGTTTGTTGAACCTTGTGTAAAATGCTAATGTCCTAAGTGCTTAAAATGCTTTATCTATTCATAAAGTGAAATCCTTTTTATTTACCCTCCACGTTTTTGCCATGTTGATATTCTTGCACCATTTTATGTTGAGAAAAACAGATGTGTAGGAGGGACCAGAAAAGTGTCCAAAGTTGTGTAGCTCTGAAGTGGAGGTGCAGGGATTTGGATCTAAAGTGTATATGTGCCACAACATACCTACTAGGTGTAGGACTTGTGTTGGTCCCTGTTTCCTGTGCAAATATGCTGTCTACCCATGAAGAGATCCAGATATTCTTATTCTATATTCTCCAAAGCCAGAGCTGAGCACAGCACTGGCTTTCTTTTGTATTTATTTTTAGTAGTTTATTCTTTGCATTCATTATACTCCAGGCCATTTTATACTTATTACCTGCTACACCCATTAAAACTACATAATTCTCCCAAAGACTTTACTGTAGTACTTTTTTGTAAGTGTAACATATTCAGGATAATAATTGCTTTTTAAAAATTAGCAGATAAGTATTTTGTTTTATATATTTTTGTTTGTTATCAAAACATAATGAGCATTGATTTTCAATAAGCATTTTTATTATAAAAATTTCAGAGCTAGAAAGCGTTCACAAAAATATAGTATAAATTCCCCTTGCACTAGGAACATAGAAATGGAGGCCCAGAGAGATTAAATGATTTATCAAAGGTCCCACCATGAGTAAAATGCTAAATGAAGAGTGAAGCCCATGGAATTTGTATCCAAATCCAGTATTTCATCTTTCATGCACTCATTCCAGCCTTCATTATTAAACACCAATAGCAGCTAGGCAAGGGGCCAGGTTTGGAGATAAAATAGGGAATCATACAGGTTCAATCCTTGCCTTTATACAGCATACAATCTCACAGATAGCAAGTCACTGAACACAGACCCACACAAATGAACACATAACAGACTGTTGTTCTGCATTGATAATGGTGTTTAAGAGGATGCACTCTGAACCCAGATTTCCAGGATATAAACCTAGACTCCACTATTTCCTAAATGACTTTAGGAATATTCATTTACTATTTATGATTTAGTCTCCTCATCTATAAAACTGTGGTAATAATACAACATTACATTCATTTAAGACACATAACTTTCCACATTTTAATATCACTGAAATGAAGACTTATCAAATAATTATTAATATCTTATTGGTTATTATTGGAAGCATTCTTTTCTTAGTGGTACAGAAAATACTGGTACATGGATTTAACTTTCTTCTAGTTTAGTTAAAATATGATTGAATCTCCCCTATAGGGTTATTAAGAGATTAAATGTGATAATATATAAGAAGCCCTTTGAAGAGTGCCTGGCATGTAGTTAGAACTATGTAAATGTGCATTATTATTATAATTTACTCTACAGGAAAAAAAATTGAGAGCACTAAAGGAACATAAGACACAGGAGGAATAATGTAGAGGAGGAAGTTACTTCCTTCAGAAGTGACACTTAAGCTGAGGGGTAAGTAGAAGTGAACTGACTGACAAATGGGGCTTAAAAGGAGAAGGGGATGGGGAGCAGACTATTCCCTGCAGAGGGAGCAGCACCTGTGCAGGCCCTATCACACTGGCCACCAGAAACGACTCACCATAAACAAGTAGAGAACACTTTATGACATGGCTTTTGTATCCTAATAACACTCCCAAGTCCACCTATGCTTGTACCACCATCATATTTGTCCAAACTTTTGTTTGTTAATAAACCATTTATTATAAGATTCTATGAACATATGTTGAAGATTAGGATTTATTTTTAAAATAGATTACATATACCATTTTTAGAGGCCCACTGTACTTTTTTAAAACCATAGTTGGTGGATAAAATTAAATATAGTCACTGATTTAAATGTCAGATTATGATAACAAAATCTGCTCTTAAAAGCAGAGCACTTCCCTCCTTTTCTGGTACTTGCACTCCAGAGATTATCATCAGACATAGAAAAGACTGTCTTCTTCCTATTTGCAACTTCGCAATACGAGATTTTAGATCCCTTGCAAACCTCTTTATTTCAAGTTCAGAAGCAAAGGTTACCTTTGACTTTCAGGGGCATTGGCTAGATCCCAGTAAGGACATGTTTTCACAATCTCTTGTAATACATTCTAGCCTTGTACTTCTCAATTTTTGAAGAGTCAGACCTATTGTTCGCTATTGCTGCTTTTCTGAAATTTTATGACCTCATCTTTAACACAGACTGTCCTTTTTAGAAAGATCTCAACCCTCTTCCACAACATAATATTTTATAACACATTTAAACCAAATTTAGCTAGTGTACCAAACAAAGATATAAACTAGTTTCTATGAACTCATAAATGCTACCATAGTCCAGCCTCTCTATTCTCCATTTTACCTTATCCACAATTTAACATTATTATTTCAAGCCATTTTTTATGTAAATTCTTTGCCCAAAGGATTCATGCCTGCCTTTGAGACTTCTCTGTAAATGCCCATCAAAAGGGGAGTGCTGGAATCTCTCTCTCATCTCAATGGTGAGCAGACTCTCTTACAAGTGGACTTGTCAAACAGTAACTAGTCATTCAGTCTGGGTCCAAATCCCAATAGCGTTATTTGTTAAATACAGTGCCCCGTGAATATCAATAAAGTATCTGAGGACAGAGTCTCTTATATGAAAAATGGAAGCAATTATTTTTACCCATAAGTATTGTCATAAAGATCAAGATAATTATATAAAGTCCTAGCATGGTACTTAGTAAACAGTAAATGCAAACTAAATTGTAGATGATGTTACTGTCACTTTGGCATTCATATACTTACTGATATTTCACCAAAACTCATATTTCTACTCTGAGTTATGAGCCACGTGAACAACATGTTGTCTAACATCCTCATCTGCTATAGATGGATAATGAAGCTGCATCAAATGGATGAATATAATGACAGAGATAGGATTTTATGACTAACTGATCTACTTTGCAGAACATAGACAGTAACACCTTGGTTGGCAGTTAATTGCTTCCATGACTTTTTTTGGAAATGATTTTTCAAAATTTGATTCCATTATCTTTTATGTCAGAATAACTAAGTATACAGTTCATTAATTGATACTTAGTTTGGATAAATTTTGCTTAATTTGGGTTCTAATAAAGTTTATCACCAATGAATGGTGCCATGAAGAGCATTATGGGTTCTAAAGATCACAGAGACACAATTCATGAATGATTCCCCTAAAGAGGCTGACTGGATAGTAGTATAGTTACATAAGGACTGATTCTGAGAAGATTAGTGGTGCCCAGCTCAGAGAAATTGACTTTCAGAAGAGAAATAGCTGTCCTAGGAACTGTATTTAGAGAAAAATGAAGACTCAAATATACAAAAATCAGAGCTGAAAAGGAGACATAACAACTGACACCATGGAAATACAAAGAATAACGAGAGATTATGATAGTGCAGCATAAAGATAACCTAAAAGAAAAAGGTAAAATCCTGAACACATGCACCTTACCAAGATTGAGTTAAAGAGATAGAACATCTAAAAGAACCAATAATAAATAATAGATTGGATCTGTAATTAAAAAAAAAAGTCTCCCATCAAAAAAATCTCAGGAATCAATAGGTTCACTACTGAATCCTATAAAATACTTAAAGAATGAATACCAATGCTTTTAAAGTCATTGCAAATGATTTGATGATATCTGGTCAAAGATTTAGGTCTTCGATCCATTTTGAGTAGATTTTGTATAAGGTATAAAGTGGGGGTCTGGTTTCACACTTCTGTATGTGGAGATCCAGTCTCCCCAGCACCATTTGTTAGAGAGAGTCCTTGCTCCACAGATTGATTTTTAGCTCCTTTATCAAAGATATGTTGGTTGTAGAAGAATGGATTGATTTCTGGAGTTTCTGTTCCATTCCATTGGTCTACACATCTGTTTTTGTGCCACTACTGGGCTGTTTTGATTATAACTGCCCTACAGTATGTCTTGAAATCAGGTCTTGTGATGCCTCCACCTTTGCTTTTGTTGTATAAGATTGCTTTAGCTATTCAAGGTCTCTTGTGTTTCCTTATGAACTTTAGCATCAACTTTTCTACATCTGTGAAGGATGTCATTGGTATTTTCATTGAGAACACACTGAATCTGTAAATTGCTTTTGGTAGTATAAACATTATGTTAATTCTTCCAATTCATGAACATGGAAGATTTTTCCATTTTTAATGTCTTCTTCTATTTCTTTAGTGTTTTGTAATTTTCATCATAGAAATCTTTGAAATTCTTGGTTAAATTTATTATGAGGTATGTGATTCTTTTTGGAGCTATTGTGAATCAGACCGATTTTTTAAAAAGATTTATTTATTGGCTGGTGCCGCAGCTCAATAGGATAATCCTCCACCTGTGGCACCAGCACACCAGGTTCTAGTCCTGGTCGGGACACTGGATTCTTTCCCGGTTGTCCCTCTTCCAGGCCAGCTCTCTGCTGTGGCCAGGGAGTACAGTGGAGGATGGTCCAAATGCTTGGGCCCTGCACCCCATGGAAGACCAGGAGAAGCACCTGGCTCCTGGCTTCGGATCAGTGTGGTGCACCGGCTGCAGCGTGCTGGCAGTAGCGGCCATTGGAGGGTGAACCAACAGAAAAAGGAAGAAGGAAGACCTTTCTCTCTGTCTCTCTCTCTCACTGTCCACTTACCTGTCAAAAAAAAAAAAAGATTTATTTATTTATTTACTTGAAAGGCAGAGGCAGGGAGAGAGAGAGAGGTCTTCCATCTGCTTATACACTCCCCAGATGGCCACAATGGCCAGAGCTGTGCTGGTCCAAAGCCAGGAGCCAGGAGCTCCTCGTGGGACTCCCATGCAAATGCAGTGGGGGACTCCGCATGCCTTCTCAGGTCACAGTAGAGAGCTGGATTGGAAATGGTTCAGCCGGGACTTAAAACAGTACCCATATGGGATGCTGGCACTGCAGGAGGCAGCTTTACCCATTATGCCACAGTGCCAGCCCCAGGGACTGATCTTAAAAGTTCTTTCTCAGCCATCACATTGTCTATACATACAAAGGCTATTGATGAAGTGAAGAGGCAATTGACAGAATGGGAGAAAATATTTGCAAACTATGCAACTGATAAAGGGTTAACATCCAGAATCTATAAAGAGCTCAAGAAATTCAACAACAACAAAACAAATAATCCAGTTAAGAAATGAACAAAGGACTTGAACAGGCATTTTTCAAGAGAGGAAATTCAAATGACAAACAGACACTTGAGAAAATGCTGAGGATCACTAGCAATCAGGGAAATGCAAATCAAAACCATAATGAGGTTTCACTTCACTCCAGTTAGAATGGCTCTCATATAGAAATCAACAAATGACAAATGCTAGTGAGTATGTGGGGTAAAAGGTACCCTGGTCCAGTGCTGGTGTAAATGTAAACTGGTGCAACCACTGTGGAAGACTCGGAAGTCTGAATATTGACCTACATAATGATCCAGCCATCCCACTTCTGGGAACTTACCTAAACAAAAAGAAATCAGTGTATGAAAGAGTTATCTGTAATCCCATGTTCATTACAGAATAATTCACAATAGCTAAGATATGGAATCAACGCAGATGTCCATCAACTTTTGACTGGGTAAAGAAATTATGGTATATATACATTATGGAGTACTACTTAGATGTGAAAAAAAAATGAAATCCTGCCTTTTCCAAAAAAAAAATAGTCACAACTGTAAACCATGAAATTTAGTGAAATAAGCCAGTCCCTAAAAGACAGATATCATGTTTTCTTTGATCTGAGGTAACTAATAGAGTACCTGAGATGTAATGTATTGGAGTGAAATAGACATTTTGAGAATCTATGATTGTTTACAGTCCTTGTCTCTTCCACTGAGGAACAGTGTTTTGTTTGATTTGTTTCTCTTCATACTCTTTGTTGAACTCTTTTACTTAGAGTGAGGTTAACTATACAATCATTAACCATACTGAAAGCAGATCATTGTAAAAATTAAGAGTGGGAATCCTAGAGAGAGGGGAAGGAAGATTTGTAGTGCGGGTGGGAGGGAGGGTTGGGAGGAAATGCTACTATGTTCCTAAAAATGTATATATGAACTATATGAAACCTGCATAACTTAAATAAAAACTTTAAAAAATTAAAAATCATTCCAAAAAAACAGAATAGTTGGAAATTATTACAAACTCCTACAAGGTCAGTATTGCAGTTTTTTCAAAACCACACAAGGGCACAACAACAAAAAGAAAGCTACACATCAGTGTCCTTGATGAACATTATTTATCAAACACATAGTTACCTCAGAGTGCTGGTTGCATCATGGGAGCTATCCATGGTGCTAATATCAGAATCTTACATCTAATCCATTGACCAAGTCTTTACCTTTTCATTTTGAGATAAAGCAAAAAATAATACAAGCAAAGAATAAGCCTTCCCAAAACTTATATTAGTACTTATTAGTCTTTCTTCTCTGGTCTGGTAAAATGGTGGCTCTCTTTTAGGCTTATTTGATCGTACTTCTTCACTCCACATTACCCAACTTGAACGTTTGCTATGCTACCTAGAATCCCCAATGTTCCCATCTCCTTCAAAGCATAGATTTTTTTTTGTTTCTGTGAATTCTTGGACTTTACAACTTCATAAGTCCTTGTGTTCCTTTAAACTTTAATAACACAGAACTCAGTAAGTAATAGAAACAATCTATTAACATTAGAAATATTTAGTACACTATAAGACAGTTATATGACATAACTACATACACTGTATTCAAATTTCACATCCTATTACAAATGAAAAGTGGCTGCTGGAGACACGAAAATAAACTGAATATGATGGCTGAACATGACTGAAGTTCATATCAATTCTGAAAAGAAAATTCAATTTGCTATAAATGCCATTTACAAATTGTTTCAATCATACTTACGCTCTAAGTTATTAGTGCTTAAAAGGTCATAGACACATGAATTTTGAGCTGGAAAATATCTTGGGAATTATTTAGGGCTTTAATTTCTATCTTGCCACTAATTTACTGAGTGACATTGGATAACTTGCTTAGCCTTTGTGGTACTCAGTCCCCTCATTCGATCAGACTAGATGATGTCAAGGGACCTCTCTTAAACTAAAAGTGTGTTCCTACTCATTGCTTTGTTGAAAAGAAAGACTATGAAGTTCACAGTGTGTGACATCCTGAAGGTCAAACGGCAAATTTGTGGTAAAGCTGTCACTGGGACCATGAGTTTGTGATTGTTTTCATTGTATAAGGACTAAAGGAGAGGCTAGAAGAGTATGTAGTTTAAGTTTCTCTACCAGATAGTCAGCTTCCAGAAGGCAGAGAGACCATAGTTTATTTTCAACTCATATAACCTAATACAGTTGTACATTGCTGGACTAACTATGTCATGACATATTTATTGAATTAATCAGTGAAGACAAAATTGACTGAATAACTGATTCTAAAATGAAAGTAAGCAATTTGTATTGAAAGTCTACCATATATTAGGGAATGAACTAAGTGCAATTTTAATTTTTCATCTCATCTTTGCAAGCACTCTGAAAATAGGAATTACTCTCTCTATTTTATAGCTATAAAAAAAGAGGTTCAAATATATTAAGTGACTTTCCCAAAGACCTAGCAAACAGAGAAGCAAGAATTTGTACTAGCTTTGCCATTATGAAAAGAATATTACAAATTGTACTCTGGATATCCAAATACTTGAATGAATAAATAAATATTTGAAAGAATAGGTCTGTGGCTAAATTAAATAGTGTTCTGTGGTTATTTGCCACATGTGATTGGGGCCAATAACATCAAAGTTTTTTTGTACAGAACTTTTTAAAAAAGCTGTTTCACAGTAAGATATTATCCATATGATGTTCCTAAAAGTCTAAGCCTGATCATTTGATCAGTTTGGTGTTGAAATTTATAGGAGTATCACAAGTAATCCTTGAGTGATCACTTTCCACTTTCAGCAAATTGAGTAGTAATGGTAGTCTTCTCTGCAAGAGAGCATAATTTCACTCTGAGAATATTTTCAGGCCACCACTAAATCTTCCTTTACTTAATTGGTTTGTTCTCATCCTATCTAGCACTGTGCTGGTAAGTATTTAATGACTGCTTTCTTTTCTTTTTTTTTTTTTTTTCAGAGCACATAGTTTAACTTTAATAGCATTTTTTTCATTTTTTCATGTTTAATTTTCATTTTTATTTATTTTTTTTAACTTTTATTTAATGAATATAAATTTCCAAAGTACAGCTTATGGAGTACAATGGCTTCCCCGCCCATAATGTCCCTCCCACCCACAACCCTCCCCTTTCCCGCTCCCTCTCCCCTTCCATTCACATCAAGATTCATTTTCGATTCTCTTTATATACAGAAGATCAGTTTAGCATACATTAGGTAAAGATTTCAACAGTTTGCTCCCACACAGAAACATAAAGTGAAAAATACTGCTTGAGTACTCGTTATAGAATTAAATCTCAATGTACAGCACAGTAAGGACAGAGATCCTACATGAGAAGTAAGTGCACAGTGACTCCTGTTGTTGACTTAACAAATTGACACTCTTGTTTATGGCGTCAGTAATCACCCTAGGCTTTTGTCATGAGCTGCCAAGGCTATGGAAGCCCCCTGAGTTCACCGACTCTGATCATATTTAGACAAGGCCATGGTCAAAGTGGAAGTTCTCTCCTCCCTTCAGAGAAAGGTACCTCCTTCTTTGAAGACCTGTTCTTTCCACTGGGATCTCACTCGTGGAGATCTTTCATTTAGGTTTTTTTTTTTTCCCCCAGAGTGTCTTGGCTTTCCATGCCTGAAATACTCTGATGGGCTTTTCAGCCAGATCTGTGTGCCTTAAGGGCTGATTCTGAGGCCAGAGTGCTGTTTAGGACATCTGCCATTCTATGGGTCTGCTGTGTATCTCACTTCCCATGTTGGATCGTTCTCTCCCTTTTTTATTCTATCAGCTAGTATTTTCAGACACTATTCTTGTTTATGTGATCCCTTTGGTTCTTAGTCCTATCATTATGATCAATTGTGAACAGAAATTGATCTCTGGGACTAGTGAGATGGCATTGGTACATGCCACCTTGATGGGATTGAATTGGAATCCCCTGGTATGTTTCTAACTCTACCGTTTGAGGTAAGTCAGCTTGAGCATGTCCCGAATTGCACATGCTGCTTTCTGAAGAAAATAAACTCTGATTTTGTAGCACTTATCAATTTTCTTGATGTAGACATTCTCAACAAATCTAAGCAAATCTCCAGGCTATCAACATGACATCTCTGAACAAAGAGTTGCAAAGAAGTGCTAAGAGTCAACTCTGTGGAGTCTACAGTTGGCTTCTGCACATCATGATTACAATTCCATAGTCATTCTAGTGGGTGGTACTAATGGCTGGAGTCCCTGGAAAAATGTACCTGAGCTGGGCTATGGCATGCATCCAAGAAAATTTGGCTAGGTGCATCCAAGCACCAAGGCTATTACATATTATTCAGCTGCAGCATCTTTACCACTTCCTTCCTCTATGACTGTTTCTTTGGAGGAATGATCCTTCCTAGAAGTCCACATCCAGAAAAGCTTTAAGACATGATGGCTAATATCTGACTCCATGATTTTATCCAGCCTTATGCATTTCTCACCCAGAAGGAGATGCTTCTTTAAGGGATGCTAAGCCACCCTTGACAGAAAACCAGAGCCATGCAAGTCTTAGGGTTTCCTTTTTCCAAGACTTCACACAAATTCTAATTCCTATGGAAGGCAATGGACTATCCAAAATGGTCAATTACATGTCCAAAGGCAGCTAGATGTGTCCTAAACCAGAGGGACAGATATGGAGGGCAGTTTCCTTATTTCATTGTCCAGTGTATTCTTTTTTTTTTTTTTTTTGACAGGCAGAGTGGACAGTGAGAGAGAGAGAGACAGAGAGAAAGGTCTTCCTTTACCGTTGGTTCACCCTCCAATGGCCACCGCGGCTGGCTCGCTGCGGCAGGCGCACCGCGCTGATCCAAAGCCAGGAGCCAGGTGCTTCTCCTGGTCTCCCATGGGGTGCAGGGCCCAAGCACTTGGGCCATCCTCCACTGTACTCCCTGGCCACAGCAGAGAGCTGGCCTGGAAGAGGGGCAACCAGGACAGAATCCGGTGCCCTGACCGGGACTAGAACCCGGTGTGCCGGTGCCGCAAGGCGGAGGATTAGCCTATTGAGTCGCGGCGCCGGCCCAGTGTATTCTTATCAAATCCTTTCTTGGTTCTCAAGTCTTTAGGCCTTTGCTGTTCTATGATCTCTCTTCATCCTACCTTTCCCACCTCAATCCACCTCCTGTCTAACACATTCTCCAGATGCCAGCCCGACTACCTTGCCCTGGTTTCCATGATCATTCTAAACTTTATTCCTCTTTGTGTAAAAAAAATCCAGTTTGTCTCTGCTAAAGCACCTTCATCATACTCCACACCAATTCTACAAGGCTAAGCTAATAGGTCATCTTCTTCTTGATGTATCTCCTGAAATTCCCATTCTACAATATGTTTCTCCCTGTTCTCCAAGTAAAAGGTACTTGGTGAACACATTATTCTTGATGTACTACACTGTTTTTTATAATGGTTATATAGGAGCAAATAATGGTTATGTAGGGGTTTTTCTATCCCTTTGAGAATGTAAAATCCATGAAGACAAGAATATTGTCCAATTTGTGAGTTCACATAGCACTCAACGCACAGACTTATGAGATGTGGAATTAGGAAAATCTTTCTTGAATTGAATCTAATGAATTGAACTAAATTTTACAAAGTGGGCCTGAGTTAAGTCTCATGAAAATATATTTATGGATCTCAGGTTACCATTTCTAATTCTCACCTGTAGGCAGCCCATCCATTTATATCTTGCATGACTTATAAGCTATTTTGCTGAGCTTTGAATCGAGAAAGATATAAGGATAAGTTGGAAACAATACCTGGTTTTTAGGAACCAAGAATACCTGGTTTTAGCAGGGAAGACAGATTTTCAAACACTAATTCAAGTTTTTAAACTGTATTTTATTTCATAGAGGACTCTCATGATTCTGTAGAAGCCATTCACTGTCTGGAGAAGAAATGATATGCATTTAAGTGGGTGGAATTTTGGAAGTTAGTGATTAAAGGGTAGAAGGCATTTCAGGTAAAGAAAGGAACTTGAACTCCACTCACAATAAGAGACTTTGCAAGGAGTGTTTAGGGGACATTTTTGAGGATGAGAGCATGGGAATGCAAAGAGGGATACATTCGGGGATGTGGTACAATGGATAGATGAGACCAAAGTGTATTAGAGCTCAAATGACTGGACAATTTTTATTACCAAATTTCTCTTGAGCTGAAAAACATGTATTCTATGTATTCTGAATTTTTATGTAAGTAGATAGGGAGGAAGAAACCAGAATTAGTATATTAAATTATTTCAACAGCATTGAGAAGGAAAATTGCCTTTTTCCTTCCTCTTTTCATTATTCTCTGTCTACTAATTATATGTCAGGCATTATTCTGAGTTTTAAAGACAGAAAGATGAAAGATACACACATTTTGAATCTCTATCATCAGCCTCCAACAAAGTCTATAGTCTGAAGATGGATCCAGACAAGAAAAGAACCATGATTCTGCAGAAGGACAAGAACTGTGACATATGGGAGCACTGAAGTCTATGACAGCAGAGAGGAGGACACTTAATCAGATTGGGGATGGGAAAGGAGGAGGCCAAGAGGGAAAGCAGATAGAAGGAAGGTTGTTTGTGTTGAATGCAAAGGAAATAAAAAAAGAAACCCTTGGTTTCCAAGAAAAAGACATTTCAAGAGGAGGAAAATACCCATTAAGGGGTGGAGGCATAAGAGCATGGTGCCTTCAGGGAACCACATGGGGTTGGTGTATGTAGATGCCAGGACACAGAACAAATAGAGGCTGATGCTGAAGTGATAGAAGTGAACATGCTCATGTCAAAATATTTAAGTCAACCAATTCAGCAGCTGAGCCCTTCACTGTGAGTATAGAACATAGGAAGACTATTTAGAGGTAGTATGTTTAGAGTCTCAAAGCAACAAGGGCATCTCTTGAATAAGAAGCATCAACAAGAACTGACATCTTGTTAGAAATGTAGAACTTTAGGTGCCCCTCCTAAGACCTACTGAGACTTGAAAAGCACTAGCTTAGAGTTTGGGTTCCTACATTTAAATCTGGGCTTTTCATCTGCCAACTGTGTGACCTATGTCCTGTTACTTTTCTATCCTGGGCATCAAATTCCTCAGCAAAAAGTTGAGGAGGTGGATCTAGGGAGTTCTAGCGACATTTCTAGCTCCAAGTATGTGAGTGAGTGAGTGAGTGAGTGTGTGTGTGTATATACAATTATAAGATATTTGCAGAAAAGCAGACTGTTTTCTAAACTGGCTAACATATTTACTCCATGGAAATGCACTGTTAGAATTCTGTGGCTAATGGAGAAGATAACCAGAAACCAGAAACCTGTGCCTTAAAGCATATCAGCATGGAAACCAGAAGGTCCGGCCCCTCAGGCACTCACCTCTTGCCTAGTTTGGGCTTCACAGAGGAGGCCAAAGTAGGGGCACCCTTCTGCTCCTATCCACCAATGGTCTTGTTTCCTTGTCAAGGAAATAAAAAGAAAAAGGGATAACCTACGAGACCAAATCTAGAGACACATGATTCCATAACTTCTTACTTGGCTGCTGGATGATAATAATGTTAAGTCAGGAGTTGGAAAAAACTGCAAGTGAAAGGTACTGGTTAGGGTGACTTAAGGCCTAAAAGAAAAAGAAGCTTAAGTTATATTGTCAATGGTACAAAGAGCTGCATTGCATTTTCCAACTAGCTTCCCCAGTAGGCCTGGGTAAATCTTGCCAAAATGTGTCTGAACAGACTCCCAACTAAAAGATAACAGAGAATATTGGTCATAAAGCCAAATCTTGGCCTGACCCTGCAGAGACACAGGAGCCAGACTACAGAAGCCATCTCTTTACTTCTGGACTTGTGCCCTTCTGAGGAGTGGAGGAGTCCTTGAGCAGGAAAAGCAGACTCTTAAATGGGGCACAGCACAGGGCACAGAGACCACTGCCCTCTGAACAGAGACTGCTGTTATAGTATCCATGTGATGAGTCTTCCAGGCAAGCCAAGCAAACAGTTGTGAATGGAGAGAGAGATGAAGTTCCACAGAAAATATGCCAATAAAAATTGTAGAGAGGCATGAAGCATAGGGAGTAAGGTGATCAGGAGTCTAATTCTAGCTTGGCTTCTAACATTCTTGTGACTTTGACAAGTCCTTTCCTTTCTCTGACTCCAATTTCCCTCTTTGTGGACAGTAAGATCTACCACTTACTGGGCACCAACTATAAATAAGGTACTGTCCATTTGATGAGTATTTAGTACAAGTAAAATGCCACCTAGATGCTGTTGACTTACACATTTCTATCTCAGGTTAAGACTTCTCTGAATTTGACTTAATATATCTACAGTGAATTCTTATAACTTTATATTGCCTTGGAATCCATTTTGAATATGTTTAAAATTTCTACACAGAGTCAGGGTTGAGTCACCCTTGATGTAGTTTCTAGTTCTACACTTGCTTTCAGTTCCTTAGTATGCTCTGGCTTGATATGAACATCTTCCTGTAATGAGAACAACACTGAAAATGTACTTACTAGGCATTCAAAGTAGAACATCACCCCTAAATGGCCCAAGTCAGAGATAAGAACTCAGAGACTAAGTTCTCCTTAGATTATTGGCTTCCTTGCTTGTCTGAAGCCCAGCTCATTCCTCCAATAGGATGTAAGATTCAACAGGTAGAGATTTTATGTATTTTCCTTATTGTCATGTCGTTGATACCAAAAAAGTGTACCTTGCACCTCAAGCAATACTAGTTGAATGAATGAACAAAAATAAGCTAGGAGGTTTCCATTTAATCCATTATCTCACTTAATCCTAGCAACAGAATTGTGGGTTGGGTGCTACTGTCATCCTCTGGCACTCACAGATGGGTAGTTTCTTGATAAAGAACACCCTGCTGATCTGAACTCAGGGATGTCTGATGATATTTAGACAGTCTGCTTTGATGGAATCAGGCTAGATGTTTTCTGAAGTTTTTTGTAACTCGGAGATTCTGTGGTTCTTTGGGAATTCACTCCCTTGCCAGGCAATGGCAGTACAGAATTCAAGCATCGACTGGACCGATGGACATTTACCACAAGCTCCTTTATGCCAATGTCTCAGAATCTATGGTCTTGTCTCTCTCTTACTCTCCCTCTCTCTGTAACTCTTTCAAATAAATAAATAAAAATCTAAAGGAAAAAAAAGAATCCATGGTGTTTTAGGTGGAAGAAATGGAGAACCTCCTCTATCCCATACTTTGTTTCCCTGTTCCTAGTCCCTCCTTGCCCCCCATGGCTCACCAGTTTCAGGGTCGCAGAGCTGCTCACAAGCATCTGTTGTCCTCTGTCCACAGAGGTCCCTCACCCATGGGGAGGTGGCGTTAATCTGGTAATACAGGGATAGCTTGGCCGGGTTTAACCAGTCGGAGATGTCCAGGTAGCTCCCTTCGCTTACCACGAAGCTGCTCCCTATGGTGAACAGAGAGAAAGACAGTTATTTTTTCTCAATGTTGGGGTCATGCTGCTGGTGCTGCTGGTGCTGCAGGAACAGAGAACTGCATGCAAGCCCCCCCCCCACCAACACTCCTCTGGTCATCTGATCTGACTTGTCTACAAGCATTAACAGAGCTCTTACAATGTACCCGTCTTAGCGTCCAAAGCCAGAGTTCCAGCTAGTAATTAACAGTATGTTCTTAGAATTGAGGGGAACATATATGTTCAAATTCTGAATCTTTCCTTACTAACCATTGTTTGTGGGCATGTCACTCATTACCTTTGAGCCTTGTCAGTTATTTGTAGATGATACTATTAATGGGACCTGCCTTATGAAATTTTTGTGGGAATGAAATGATTAATATAGATAAAATGTTTAGCCAAAGCTTAATTATTCCAGTAAATAATGGTTAAATATTAGATTTCAAATAATTAGATTTTAAACAATTGCCACCGATACATCCCTTCTGGAATAAGGATCACTAACACCCACAGGAGCCAGGTGGGTGATATCAACAGGAGAGTCTGGCTGAGCCTAAGGGAAAAAGCATACAGTTCTCCTGACCAAGATTATATTCTATTTTGTTTTTTAATTCTGGGACAAAAGAGATAGAGAGAAACACACACACAGAGCAAGAGAGAGTTTTCAAAATCTCTAGCACTTCTATTGAAAAATGCAGCACTTGCACAATGAAAAATGCTTTGATATTGAGAGGTAATGGAGTAAGTGAGGTTTGAGATCAAATGGACTCCGAAGTTTCCATCAGAATGGAACAGCTGTGACCCAGTCCCAGCCATCTCTTGTCATGGTAGGACTGAAGGAAAGTGGTAACGGGTCAGATTCACTTTAGGGGAAGTTAAAATTTATTTTTATTTTAGTCAATCAATTTTTCAGTGATGGCTTAAATTTGTTCTTGAAAGTATTTGTAGGCCAAAGAATAGGTTCTAGTTTTGCAGCATTTGCTTTGAAACATTCCTCCTTAGTCTGTTTGTCTACATGGATAACATGTGTGTGTGTATATATATATATATATATATACCAAGTATTAATATATTATAGTCATGTATAATATTACATATATATATATTCACACGTGCATATGCTCATACACATCTACATGCACAGTCCTGAGGGAGGCATGAAACAAAAATACATTCTGAATGGCTGCATGTGGGTAGTAAATGGTGAGTATATGCAGGTAGCACTAAAGCAAGTAAAGGTAGAATTTCATAGGGGTAAATAATGTGAGTCCAAACAGGACTAGGATTTACAAAGCTGAACTTGGAGAAGGGTTCTAGATTCATGGCAGACCTAGGAACCTTAGTCACAGAAGTCTTTAAATTGTGAATCAAGGGTTGGGTATTTGGTTAAGATGCTGCTTTGGACAACTGCATTCCCTCTCTGAATGCCTGGACTTGAATCCTGGCTCTGTTCCCAATTCCAGCTTCCTGCTAATGTACACCCTGGGAGGTAGCGGGTGATTGCCCAAGTAATTGGGTCCCTGCTTCCCATGTGGAAGACCCAGATTATGTTTACAAGTTTCAGCTTTGGTTTGGCCCAGTCACAGCTTTTGCAGTCATTTGGAGAATGAACCCATGGATGGGAGATTTTCTTTCTTTTTCTCTTTCTTTTTCACTTTTTTTCTGTCTCCTTCTCTCTACCTACCTTTGAAATTATAAAAAAAAAATCAATAATGCATTATGTTTTTCATTTCACATGAATCAGTTTCTCTTCTAGTGTCTGCCTCTCTTACTAGCAACTAAAAATTCTTTCTTTATATGTAATTAAATTCCTCAAAGGGGGAACCAGTTAATAAGCATAATCATATGAGTTTGGCAGAGACCTCTGTGACTCTATCAGTCACATCAGTCTCTGCTGGCTCAGGTCTCCAGCTGTGGTTCAATGGGCAATAGCAAGGAGGTGGTATCCCATTAGAGTATACGTGTATGCCTGAGCATCTA
Organism: Oryctolagus cuniculus; assembly: GCF_964237555.1. Classification (NCBI taxonomy): domain Eukaryota; kingdom Metazoa; phylum Chordata; class Mammalia; order Lagomorpha; family Leporidae; genus Oryctolagus; species Oryctolagus cuniculus. The sequence goes on from NC_091432.1 coordinate 220,563,923, forward strand.
AGATGATGGGTGAAGAAGTTTTTGTAAGTGCATGACAGGCAATGATTATTTTCTGTTACTCATACAACTATTATACTTTCTATAATCATTTACAAGAGGATCCCAAGTAAAATTACAGTGGGCAGCATGGTGATTGGTGTGGATGAAATGGGTGTCTATGTAAAACAGAAGGAGTAGATAGCACCAGGCTCTGAGGTAAGGGAATGACCACATTTAAAGTTAGCCTTGAAGTCCTTGGCAGCTACAGAAAAAAAAGGAAAGAGTCTGTTGGATTCCATATTTCAAATTTCTGGCAGGAGAGGATATGCAAATCTATCTGCAAAGCCATATTTCTCCCCCTGGAACTAAGCCCAAGCAGAAACATGTCACATGGGTCCTTGAGCAAGGCACTGAACATCAGTATCGACTACAGATTTTTCTTTTAAAAAGCACAGTCATGCTGTTTAAATGGATAATTCTTGTATTTATTCTCACTAGAGACTGAGGAATGGATATTGAATTGTGTCCCAGGGCTGAGTTTGGTTAATCCCACTTCTGCAGAAAAGCTACACAGTGCAGTAATCAAGAGAATATAAGGGGCAAGAGAGCAGTCCAGATCCTCACTCTGTTACTTACTAGCTCTGTTAACTTGGGCAAGAAAACAAACTTTCAGTTATCTCATATGGACAGAGTGGATACTTATGCTTTCTTCATAGGACTGATACAAAGAGTAAAATGGACAATGCATTTGTCTTAGGTCAGGGTTACCAGAAAACAAGCTCAAAGTTAGAGACCGGCATGAAGGAGGTTTAGGGGTACACTTTAGTAAGAGTTGGCCAGAGCAGAGGGGGAGGTTGCATCAAAGCTCTCAACTGATCCTGCAAGGAGCTATGGATTTGAAATGGTCCTTTAGAATTGCTCCAAATGAAGATAATTGTATCAGGCCTTTGTGCTCCCACATTTACTACTCATAAGCAATGGGCTATCCCTGGATCCCTGGGGAAGGGACATAAATTTGATTAAAGTGGTCCCTCTCAGTGGATAACATTTCTCCAAGAAGGCCTCAGCTAAGAGAAATCAACCACCAACATTCCTGGCAGCTGGGTGAATGAGTGTTTCATTTCTAATTAGAGGTTGGGGTGAAAAACCACAATACTCACTTTAGTGTATGAAGTCCTGAGAATGCTTTGAAATCTCAACACATAAGGGCTATTTGACTATTATTTGGATTTCTTACACACTTGGAAGCTTTGATTGCAGCCCTAGTAAGCAAATATTTGTCATTTCTGAGAAATGTGAGTCTCCCTGGAAAAGAATGGCTTGAAAGTAGATGCAAGAGAGTGACTAATGAATATCTGCAACATTTATATGTTGAAAACTAATTCCCAATGTGATGGTATCTGGAGGTCCAGCCTTGGGAAGGTGTTTAGGATATGAGAGTGGCCCCTCATGAATAGATTAGTATCATTATAAAAGAGACTCCATAAAGTTCCAACATCATTTCTGATACGTGAAGGCACAGTGAAACTGAAAAATTTGTCACCACTCGTCCAGCCCTGTAGAAGATGCTTAAGGATGTGCTACACACAGAAACACAGAAACATAGTAGTTTCTACAGAAGAAGGTAAAGGAAGGATATCTCCCAGGAAAAGTACAAAGGAAATCCAAATTAAAAAATAGGAATATTTATGGAAAAAGGCAGGGCAAAGTCATTACTTATCAATAGTCACTGTGAATGTAAATGTCCTCAACTCACCAGTTAAAAGATACAGACTGACTGGAGCCGGCGCCGTGGCTCAATAGGCTAATCCTCCACCTTGCGGCGCCGGCACACCGGGTTCTAGTCCCGGTCGGGGCACCGGATTCTGTCCCGGTTGCCCCTCTTCCAGGCCAGCTCTCTGCTATGGCCAGGGAGTGCAGTGGAGGATGGCCCAGGTGCTTGGGCCCTGCACCCCATGGGAGACCAGGAAAAGCACCTGGCTCCTGGCTCCTGCCATCGGATCAGCGCGGTGCGCCGGCTGCAGCGGTGGCCATTGGAGGGTGAACCAACGGCAAAGGAAGACCTTTCTCTCTGTGTCTCTCTCTCACTGTCCACTCTGCCTATCAAAAAAAAAAAAAAAAAAAGATACAGACTGACTGAATGGGTCAAAAAACAAAACCCATCTATTTGCTGCCTACAAGAAACACATCTCACCAAAAAATGCATGCAGACTAAAAGTGAAAGGATAGAAAAATATATTCCATGCTAACAGAAACCAAAAAGGGCTGGTATAGCCATCCTAATATCAGACAAAATAGAGTCCAAAACAAAAACTGTTAAAATACAAAGAAGGACACAATGTAATGATTACAGGATCAATTCAACAGGAAGATGTAACTATCAAAAATGTATATGCATCTAATTAAAAGGCACTTGACTATTTAAAAAAAAGTTAAGGAATTTAAAAGGAGATATAGACTCAAATACAATAGTAATGAGGGATTTCAATACCCCACTTTCAGCAATGGACAGATCAACCAGACAGAAAATCAGCAAGCAAACATCAGAGTTAATTGATAATATAGACCAAATGAACCTAACAGACATTTACAGAACTTTGCATCTTACAGTTGCAGAATACACATTCATCTAATCTGTGCATCATGGATCCTTCTCTAGGATTGACCACATGCTAAGCCATGAAACAGGTCTCAACAAATTCAAAGAAAAACCTGAAATCATACCATACATCTTCTAGGATAAAAATGCAATGAAGGTGGAAATCAGAAACTCAGGAGACTGAACAACATGCTCCTGAATGAACAGTGGGTCACAGAAGAAATCAAAAGAAAAATCAAAAAAAATTCTGGAAACAAATGAAGACAACAATACAACATATCAAAATGTATGGGATATAGCAAAAGCAGTATTAAGAAGAAAGTTTATAGCATTTGGTGCCTACATCAATAAATTGGAAAGGCACCAAATAAGTGAGCTTTCAATGCATCTCAAGGGTCTAGAAAAACAACAGCAAACCAAACTTGAAACTAGTAGGATAAAAAAATAATTAAAATTAGAGAAGAAATCAACAAAATTGAATTAAAAACAATACAAAAGATCAAAAAGAAGAGCTGGTTTTTTTGAAAAAATAAACAAAATTGACACACCATTGGCCCAACTAACCAAAAAGGGAAAGAAGACCAAAATCATTAAAATTAGAGATGAAAAAGGAAATGTAACAATAGACACCACAGAAATAAAAAGAATCATCATCAATCACTACATAGAGCTGTGTGCCAACAAACTGGGAAACCTGGAAGAAATGGACAGATTCTGGGACACATGCAACCTGCCTAAATTGATCCATGAAGACACAGAAAACCTAAACAGACCCATAACCCAGATGGAAATTGAGTCAGTAATAAAGACCCTTCCAATGGGAAAAAAAAAAAAAAAAAGCCCAGGACAAGTTGGCTTCACTGCTGAATTCAGCAAATGAATTCACCGCTGAATTCTACCAGACATTTAAAGAACCTACTCTAATTCTTCTGCAGTTATTCAGAACAATTGAAAGGGAAGGAATCCTCCCAAATTCTTTCTATGAAGCCAGCATCACCTTAATTCCTAAACTCAGAAATACTCAACAGAGAAAGAGAAGTACAAACCAATTTCCCTGATGAACACAGACACAAAAATCCCCAACAAAATTCTGGCCAATAGAATGTAAGAACACATCAGAAAGATCATACACCTGGATGAAGTGGAATCTATCCCTGGTATGCAAGGATGGTTCAACATTTACAAATCAATCAATGTGATACATCACATCAACAAACTGAAGAATAAAAACCATAGGATTACCTCAATAGATACAGAGAAAGCATTTGCTAAAATACAATACCCATTCATGATTAAAACTCTAAGCAAATTTCAAAAGAGGAAATCCAAATGGCCAACAGACACATGAATAAATGTGGATCACTTGCCATTGGGGAAATGCAAATCAAAACCTCAATGAGGTTTCACCTCACCCCAATTAGAATGCCTTTCATACAGAAATCAACAAACAACAAATGCTGGTGAGGATGTGGGGAAAAAGGTACCCTAACCCACTGTTGGTGGGAATGTAAACTGGTATAACTACTGTGGAAGTCAATTTGGAGATACCTCAGAAATCTGAATGCAGACTTACTATATGACCCAGCCATCCCACTCCTGGGAATTTACCCAAGGGAAATGAAATCAGCAAATAAAAGAGTTATCTGTAGCCTCATGTTTATTGCATCTCAATTCATGATAGCTAAGACATGGAATCAACTTAGATGTCAATCAACTGAAAAATGGATAAAGAAATCATGGGATGTATACTCTATGGTATACTATACAGCAGTAAAAATGAAATCTGGTCATTTGCAACGAAATGGATGGACTGGAAAGCATCATGCTGAGTGAAATAAACCAGTCTGAAAGGGATACCATATATCCTCCTTGATCTGTGATAACTAATAGGGCACCTAAAAGGAAATCTGTAGAAGTGAAATTGACACTTTGAGAAGCAGTGACTTGAACAGCTCTTGACTTGACTGTCGATTAACAGGTTGTTTTTTTCCTTAGTGGAGAATAGGACTGTGAATGGGAAAGGAGAAGAAGGCGGGGTGGGAGTGAGGGTGGGAAGGTGGGTATGGTCAGAAGAATCACTATATTCCTAAAGTTGTACTTATTAAATTTGTTCTTTAAATAAAAGATTCATTTGAAAAAAAAATTTCAGCCTCCAGAATGGAGGAATAGACTGACCAGTATACCTTTCATTGCTCTAGGGGGTCTTGTGAATCAGAGCTTTGGTTGGGTTCTTTCTATGGCTGTTTCATTTCTCTAGTAGTCTGTGAATTCGTCTTTTGTGTATTTCATGTAGAGTTGCAGTGCCTTTACTTTTCCTGATGGACTGTGGTTTCCTACAGGGAGGAGTTCATGATTCATTAATCCTTACCAACCTAGCTCTCAGTAAAATGCCTGATAAATACTAGGAGTTGAGTGAATGTCAAGTGTATTAATGAAATCCAAGTTCCATGAGACTGTGAAGCAGGAATGCCTCCTTGTTGATCTAACAGTGAATTTTTTTTTCACCCTGAGAACAAGAAGATGTCTGGCCCTTTATACTCTTCCTAGTTTCAGTCCCAAACTTGACTTTCACTATGGTGTATCTGAGCACTCTTTTATCCCACATCCTTGTGAGGTGGATTACGAAAGAAGCAACTCAGTATAAAAGAGCAAGAACAGGATGAAGAGAGATGCCTTAACAGATGGCCAAAGTAAATGAATTTATGTCAAATGTGTTCTCTTAACCAATATTTATGAAACTTTTCCCTGTATAAGAAAATGGAGATGGATAAGTGGCTGAATCCATGTAGAAAATTACACATGAAACAGAGATCAAATGTGTGAACACAGAATGCATTAAGAATTGCCTAGAAGGGATAGATCTTTGTGAAAATTAAGAGTGGGAATAGGAGAGGGTGGAAGAAGAGGGAGGAGAGCATTGGCTGGAGGTAGGACAGGTTGGCAAATATCACTATGTTCCTAAGCCTGTATATATGAAATATGTGAAATTTGTATACATTAAATAAAATTTTTAAAAATAAATTTAAAAAAAGAATTGCCTAGAAAGCATAGACATTGGGCCAGTGCTGCGGCTCAATAGGCTAATCCTCCGCCTTGCGGCGCTGGCACACCAGGTTCTAGTCCCAGTCGGGGCACCAGATTCTGTCTAGGTTGCCCCTCTTCCAGGCAAGCTTTCTGCTGTGGCCAGGGAGTGCAGTGGAGGATGGCCCAAGTGCTTGGGCCCTGCACCCGCATGGGAGACCAGGAGAAGCACCTGGCTCCTGGCTTCGGATCAGTGTAGTGCGCCAGCTGCAGCATGCCGGCAGCGGCAGCCATTGGAGGGTGAACCAATGGCCAAAGGAAGACCTTTCTCTCTGTCTCTCTCACTGTCCACTCTGTCTGTCAAAAAATAAAAAAAAAGAAAGCATAGACATTGCCTTTGGATATAAGGAGATTAAAAAAGGGAGCTCAGAGAGGAAGTGTGAAGAATTGGCCTTTAAGTAAGATTTTGAAGGATGAAGGAGAAGAAACTAGGCAAAGGTAGAGGTGAATGAGCATAGCATGCTGGAATATCTCATCCAGAGTATATAGGAACACTGCAAGGCATTTACTCCTTGAGGCTGATTCTAGACGTGGCTGATACATTTTTTTTTTAATTTCCCTACTGTATTTGAGCTATTCCACTCAACTAGTATCTCTTCTCATACATGCTGTGTCTCAGATTCATTTATTCATTTAGATACTACTATGTGCCAAGCTCTACCCCAGACAATGGTAGAATACAATATACTAGGTCTCTACTGAAAATATATGGTGCAGCAAAGATATGGTAGATATCTTAGATATGGTATTCTCAGGCAAAGCATGAGTGTCTCTCTACACTTTTCTTTAATATTATCCCATCTAGATTGTGTACTTTTTAAAAATTTAAAAAATATTTATTGGAAGGCAGAAAGATACAAAGATAGACAGAAGATCTTCCATCCACTGATCCACACACTAAATTCCAGCAATAGTTGTGGCTGGACAAGGCCAATGCTGGGAGCTCAAAACTCAATTCTTGTCTCCTATGTGGGTGGGAGAGACCAAAGTACTTGAGCCATCACCCACTATCTCCCAGGGTGTACATTAGCACAAAGCTTGAATTGGAATTCGTACCAAGACTAAAATCCAGACATTCCAATATAGAATGCAGGTATCTCAAGCAGTATCTCAACTGCTGTACCAAATGCCAACTCTAAGACTGTGCATTTAAAAATATTGACTTCAGAGAGAGAGAGAGAGAGAGAGAGAAAGCAAGAGAGAGCACACAAGTACACCACAATTCACTAGTTTACTCCACAAGTGCCTGAAATAACCATGTTGAAGCCAAGAGCCAGTAACTCAATTCAGGTCTCCCATGTCAGTGACAATAACATAAGCTATCACCATTGACTTCCAGGGCCTGCATTAGTAGGAAGCTGGAGCTAGGAGCAAGAGCTGGGAATCAAACCAGATGTGGGATATTGGAACCCCAAGTGGTATCTTTAATTATGCCAAACACCTGCCCCAACATTGTGTATGTTTCAAAATTTTTAACTTATTTGAGAGTTAGAGAGAGAGAACAAGCAAACACAAGTAAATACACAAGAGCTTCCATCTACTGATTTATTCCTCACATGCCCACAAGAGTCAGGAACAGACTAGAGATGAAGCCAGGAGCCTGGAACTCAATCCAGGTCTTTCAAGTGGGTGAGGGGAACTCAATGACCTGAGTTATCACTGGTGCCTCCCAGAGTTTGCATTAGCAGGAAGATGAAATTAGGAGCTATAGCTGGAAATGAAATCCAGGAATTCCCAAGAGGATCACTGGCATCTTAACCAGTATCTTCACTGCTAGACTAAGTGCTCAACCTTAAAAATGCATTTCCTGATAGCAAAGACCATGCTTCAGGCATCTGTACAATCACCATATTTCTTAGGGTATAATTGGGGTTCAGAAGATGTCAGGGTGTGGCAGTGTGTGGTGAAGGAGAGAGAGCATGAGTGAGTGAGTGTGGATGCTATTAAACCACAGTGTCAACCAGCTCGCTCTGAATAAATGCTGGCATTTATTTGGGAATAAAAACTACTAACAAAAGAATAAACATGCATTATTCTATTCATCCCATATTTCTTTAGTTTTTGCCTGGACACTTGTTTTATTTTCTTGGCTTTGTATTAAAAATGCTCCCCCTTTTTTTCTGAGCACTAAGATTCCTCTTTATACCCACATAGATCTCCCCAGAGAGCAATGACTCTGAAAGGAATCTCTGCCAAAATCTCAACTTCAAAATGTCATGTTTCCTTATTTTTGAATATATATATGTACATATGTGTATATATATATATATATGTTTCTCCCACTGGATTATGGGAATATACATCATCTAATTAGCCAAATGGATTTTCAGTTCAGCCCAATCATTTCCTTATCTAGCATCTGAAGCCTGGTATTGCTCAGGGGACTCGCATGGGCACAGAGGTCCTCATTAACTCTGATCTTCAATTACATTGATTATAAGCCTGCTTCTGTAATTGTGCTGCATAGATCAGGGGTGAGCTGGGGAGCTCAGGCCACTCTGTAATGTTCTCTGAAAACCCAGAGGCACATCAGCCCCCAAAGAAACAGAAAGCTACAGACGAGAACTAAAAATACCACGGAAGGAGGTATCAGCAGACAAAATTGCCTGGAGAGCCAGACAGCAGCTGCAAATCCCTTTCATTGCACCTCCACTCATGAGGCAGACCTCTGAGAACCATGGAGAGACATTTTCAAAAGGCTATGGCCACTGTGGTGAGTGGCGAGCAGAGGAATGAGTGACTTTATGGCTGAAAGACAGTCTTCAAGAATGAAGAACAAGGACTATTTTGGCCAAAAGTATTCTGTTTTCTTTTATCCCCCTTGCTAGGAGTGTAAAATAATTCAAGGTCTCTCATTTTATGCTTCCTCATGTGTACCACGGATCCTATCTGTCTGGGTTTTGGACCTGGGAGAAATGTCTTTCCTGGACATAGAGTAGAAAACGAACTCTACAAGGAAGCAGAAATGAGGATCACCCAGTCTCAGTCTAATAGACCCATGAAGAGTGTATCCACTCCACCTTTGCCCCTGTCCCCAGAGCCCCAAGCCCTTGATCATATTCCACTACCTACTAATGAGTGACCAAATTGCAAAGCTGGAGTTGAAAAGCGTGAGGGGTTATTGGAGTAGGAAGATATACATTGGACAGCTAGAAGCAATGTCTCTGGAAGGAGCCAAGGGCTCGTTATGGTGTGGTGGTTTTCATACAAGAGTTTCAGAGAGTTATCAGCTGCTCATCTCTTTATCTTCACCACTTGATATCCCCTTCCAGCTCTCTTAACTTCTACCATTTTCTCTTACCCATTTCCTTGGAACAACTTAAACTCACCACATTCCTCTGTTTGGTGTCTGCCTGTTAATGGCTGGTTTGTGCTCTGCCCCACCCATCAAATTCATAGGTGGCCGTCTTAACCACCAGGTGCTCAGAAGTGACAGGATTTGGAAACAGGGTGTTTAGTGAGGTCACTGGGATGAGCCCCAATCCCAAATGAGTGCTATTTTCCTAAGAGGAGATTAGGACAGAGACACACACAGAGGAAAGATCATGTGACGGAACAGGGAGAAGGTGATCATCTGTACACCAAGGAGGCCGGCCTCAGAAGAACCAACCCTGGTGATACCTTGATCTTCTAACCTGAAGAACTGTGAGGAAATACATTACTGTTACTTAGGTCATTCAGTCTGGGTTTTATTTAGACTGTCCTAGCAAGTTAATACACCATCTCTGTCTCACTTGACAAATATTCTTTAAACATGCCATTTTCTCCATTTATTAACTTTTATTTTGTGTCAGGGACCTCTATGGATTACTCCTCAGGAGAAAGTTTTCAAGTGTATGAAGGAAAGGGAATAGTACTACAAAGAGAACCAGTAGGTACAATACAGTTCCATCCATGGATGCCTTGGAGGTTTATAAATTCATGATAAAAAGCCTTAATCTGGGGGGCGGTGCTGTGGCATAGCAGGTTAAGCTGCCACCTGCAGTGCCAGCATCCCATAGGGGTGCCGGTTTGAGTCCCAACTGCTCCATTTCCAATCCAGCTCTCTGCTATGGCCTGGGAAAGCGGTAGACAATGGCCCAAGTCCTTGGGCCCCTGCACCTGCATGGGAGACCCAGACGAAGCTCCTGGCTCCTGGCTTCAGATCAGCACAGCTTTGGCCATTGTGGCAAACTGAGGAGTAAACCTGCGCATAGAAGACCTCTCTCTCTGCCTCTCCTCTCTCTGTAACTCTGACTTTCAAATAAATAAATAAATCTTAAAAAAAATACCCTAGTCTGCCCCTCTCATCCATTTACCTAGATGCCATGACTGCTCTCTGACCTGGTTTCAATCTATTTCAAAACCATTTGATGCCAGAGGGAGTGACAGATGGATCATAATACACAAAAGTGTGTGAAGAAGTAGCAAGTGCCTAGGGGAAGAAGAAAGCTAAGAAACACTTAAGTTTCAGATGCTATTTTTAAAAGGGTCAGCCTCTTTATTAATTTTCATGAAAATAATACTTTTTAAAGTTATGGAAAAGATATAAACTTTAGTAACATTGCAATTATTTTCAAGATTTTTAAAAAATTTATTTTAAAGGCAGACTGAGAGAGAAAGCGTGAGACTGACTGATTGTCATTTCACTCTCAAATGAAAACAATAGCCAAGGCTGGGCCAGGCTAAAGCCAGAAGCCAGGAACTCCATCCTAGTATCCCACACGTGTGGCAGGTGCCAAGAACTTGAGCCATTTTCCAATGCTTTACCAGATGCATTAGCAGGGAGCTGAAGAGGATGTGGAACAGCTGAGACTCGAAACCAGCACTCTGATATGAGATACTGGTGTTATAAGGGGAGACAACCTACTGAGCCACAGTGCTGGGCTTAAGATTGAAACCTTGGGACAATCATGCAACAGATCAGAATTTTATCAAACAATCAAAGTTACATATTTTTAAGAAATCAGAAAACCTTGAATCCCTTTATAGTACAGGGCTTCTCAATATTTTAGAAACTCCATAAGGAGCCTTTTAAAACATTTATTTTCTCTAATCACATCCCACTTATGAAATTTAAACACCATAAAGTTCTTGTATATTTGCTTAAGTACAGTATGTACTATTTCTACAATGTACTTTTGGTGTACATAAAAAGAGTAATAATGGTTTTTCACCCCTGAGGGGGTATTATGGTTCTCACTGAGAATGCAATTTCTAGCCAGACCCTCCTCTTTTGGAAATAAGGAAACTGAGGTTTAAAAAAAGGGATGACATGTCCAAGAACCCACCCAGATTAGTGAAATATCTACAATGGGAACTTACGCTGTGTGACCTCCACCCCTCCTGCCTCAGTGCTGTGAAGGAGGAGGGGTGGGTTAGAGAGGCCACATGGCTAGAAAATATCAGTGCCAGACCAGAACCCAAGCTCTGTGAATTCTAGCTTGGAGTTCATTCCAGTATTCCATCTGACCATCAAGAATAGAGTCTGGAGTGAGTCATCAGGAGGCTACAGCTCCCTGACTACCCGGAGGAAATGAAAATAACCTTGAAGGCACCATATCAGGGGAGAAACAGTGGAAAGCTCATCACAAAACATCCTACACAAAGAAACATGGGAGGGGATGAGCCACCAGGATTGTGGGTGTCCTATGTTACAGAAACAGTTGTTTTAAAATAAAGCTGTATCACAACCCCCTCCCTCTCTCCAACAGAGGTTTCCCTTAAGTGAATTGCCCAAATTTGCTCCAGGCAATTATTGTGTTTCTACCATTTTCTGTCTTCTCACCTCAAACTGTGATCAAAGTCTGACTAAACACAGATTGCTACACAATTCTACATGCACCACATATCCCTCATCTTGCTTCAAAGCTGAGTTGGACAAAAGAGGTTTGAGATTTTGACATTTCAAAAAAAATGAAGTATCCTCTTCCCAAGGGGACACTACAATTTGGTACCAAGCTAGGCAACAGGAAAAGAACAAAGTTATAAATGTACCTCACTTTTCTTTATTCATTTACATTTTTAAAGAAGAATTTTGGCTAAAAATTGAAAGCAGCTATTTACTTTTAACTGAAAATTTGATTTATTTAGTTTTTCATTTTAACTTTCTTCATTATTTCATTGCAAATTTAAACATCAGAGCGGACTTCAGTATTGGATTTCTTTTTGATCTAAGATCACTGCCTCTTGAGTGAACAGAGTGGAGAGGTGCTCCCCAAACCCCAGAGATCCTTTAGTTCTTGCTGACTAATATTGAAAAGTTTCACTCTTTTTCAACTTCCCAATTAAGACATGAGCTTAGGTGGATGCACAGATGGGCGCTATGATAGGAGTCAGAGATGGATGAAATCCTGGCCCAGCCAATGAATTGCTATATGATCTTGGACCAAATAAGTCTTGAAAAGCCCTTTCCATTTCCTTTTCTGTACAATGGGACCAATGCTTACATCATAGAGTTCCTATGACCACCAAATAAAATAAATATGAATTACCTATGGATAATATAGCACCTGACTGGGACCTTCTGTTATACTATTTTAGTATATAATACACATAGCAATGCATATGTGTATGCAATTGGATGACGGTTTGTTTCTGAAAGTGAGTATCTACATAAATATATGCACATTCACATAGGCACAGATACTTCTCTAAAACAGGCGTACTGCATAGATGGTGCCTCTTGAAATTGTGCAAAAGGGTGGCACACTACTTGAAAAAGACACATTTTATTTAAAAGGAAGCGTGGGAATTACAATGGTTAAGATGCTGCATAGGATGCCCACTTCTCACTGCACATACTACATCTACCATGGAGTTCTTGGGTTTGAGTCCTAGCTCAGCTTCTGAATTTAGCTTCCTGCTAATGTACACCTTGAGAAGCAGCAGGTGATGGCTCATGTACTTGGTCCCAGCCATCCACATGGAAAATCTAGATTGATTTCTAGGTGCCTGCTTTAGCCTGGCCCAAGTCAGGCTGCTGCAGGAAATTGGGGAGTGAATTAATAGATGGCAGATGGCAGATCTCTTTGTCTGACTCTCATATCTGTTGCTCTTTCGAATAAAATAAAAACAAATAATTTTCTGAATTAAATTAGGAAGTTGCTTTGCTCTTGTTTATCTAGGTTAGACTATAAGGCTGACTTATAGCTCATCCCAGCAGCTTCTTCTGTGATTTCCAGGGTGAATTGGGCAGGACAGGAATGAAAGATCCTACTCAAAGATGTGTGGCAGGAATGAGGAAACACTGAAGGAGCCATACATAGCAGGTTGTCTGGCAATATTAGATTCAATACTTTGGGATCCACTGGCTTCCCTATATTCCCTGCCCTGTTACTTTTTTATGTCCACTCTTTCCTAGGAGATGTGCTTCCTCTTGCCTTTCCCAAGAAATCTGCACAAACGTCAGGGGCCGTTGGCAAAGATGGCTCACAACTGTGAGCCCTAAGAATAACCACATTAGCAATTCCTCCCCGGATCTGTTGCATTACTACACTGTGGGTTTGATGCCAACCAACCAAATTAGGCCCAGGCACCTGCCTGCTTCTATGTCTCACTGTCGGCGTGTGTGCATGTGCACGTGTCTGTGTGTTCCTCTTTTTCTCAGAGTCTTCCCTTCCACTCTTCTCTTGTTTAGAAATGGCTTCAGTGGGGAAAACATAGACCTTGAAGTTGGCAAACATGGATTCAAAACGTGCCCTTCCAGCTCACTGTTTTGGAGACCCTGGGGGAATGCTCAATATTTATTTTCTCAGCTTCCTCATCTAAAAGAGAGTGAAGAGTACTTACATTGCAGCTACTGGTGTGCCTGATTCATTGAATGTACTCATTAAATGGGAATGCTTACTACTGTTGGTGCTATTAATCTAATTGCCCTCAGAAATATCCTGGAGGTATAGTTACTTTTATTCCCATTTTATAGACATGAAAATTAAGACTGAACAAGGTTAAAGGTGCATGTCTTAAATTGCAGCAGAAGGTGGGACATTCACAATTAGAACCCAGTTCTCCTGTTTTTGAGTCCAGGGTTTTAGTTCTGCCATACCAGGCTACCACTCATTCCTCTTACTTCAAGGCAACCTGTCCAACTACTAGCATTATTTCAGTTGTTAGTTTCTTTCTGGCTTCTGTCAACATTCACTGCTGGTTATTTCTCTAAGTACAGAGCTTCTCATGGTGGTAGTTGAAACATAAATCTCATCATGTTGAAAAAGAGAGAGGGGGAAAAAAAAGATGGCAGGGGAAGGGTGACATAATATTATAATTCAATACTTAATATCTCCAAAGACATGTAATACATCCTCATGACATTCCCAGGAGATATTTTCTGGAAACAGGACAATAATTCAAATTAATGCTAAGCCTAAATCTAATTGTTTTATGATGCTATAGAAGACTACATAGGGTACAGCTTCCAAAAATCAGAGGCTTCAACAGTCATGTTGATGGAACAGATTTCACTGTCTGGCACAGATGAGAACAGCTGTCTAAATATATAATATTGGTACCTAGAGCAACATAATCAAGCAGATCTGCAGCTTAGCCACACTGTAGCCTTCTCGACAATTAGCTGTTCACCAGCCAAAGTCTACCATGAATTCTGGGAAATGTATAGAGAAAGGACAGGTTTTTATTCAAGGACCACGTGATAGTTCTGGGGCTCAAGAGGAGCACCAGGTGGCTGAGATCCAAGGCTCTGGAATATGACACATGAAGGGTGATTTCTCCCATTCTGTTCTGGAGAAGTTGGTGGGTTATAACTGCAAGGAGTCAGGCAGGACTGGTTAGAACCCTGGTCCTGTCTTTTACTACCTGAAGGAGTTTATGCTTATTATTTGGTTTTGTGAGCCTCAGGGCTCCTCCTCTGTACAATGGGACGATAATACCTACCACATACTCTTGTGTGTTATGGCACACTGGGATGTCCATGGTTCATAAGGAAAGCAATTTGCCTAAGAATAGGTAAGATTTTATTTTGGGCTTGTAACAAGAAAACAGAAAAACAGCAGCGCAGGAAGTGTGTGTTTAGTCAAAATTCTAGAAGGATATACACCAAAAACTGTCATCAACCTAGCATACTAATACTAGAAACATGGGAGACGGCATGTTTAAAACTTACTTCCTTCACTCCTAGAATGTTGATGATGATACTTTCACTACTTCTATTTCTACTACAATATCACCAACTTCACAAGGTTTGGTAAAGAATAAAGGATAGAGCATAGATAAAATTACAGTATTGGGTCAAATGCATAAGAAGAGACCCCAAACTGTTTGTTATTTCTTTCTTTGTAGTTGCCAGGAATAATCTCCTTCCCTCAGAACAGAGCAAGGCAGTGAGCCCAGAAGGGCAGCAGTTGACTAAGTGCTGCCAATTCCCGCCTCCTCTGTGTGTATCCTTTACGGCCTTACCGCCTTGCCTCTCATCTCAGATCCTGGAGGGACAAATGTCACTTTCAGCTGATTATCTGTAGAATGTCGCCTTAGATATCAACAAATGGAAATAAAAGAAGAAATCAAAAGAGGACCAGATGAATGTTCTGGGTCTCCAATAGAGCACAGGGTGACTGAGGTCCAAAGATGCCCCTCCTCACACTCCCCAATGGTGCTTGGTTCTCACCTGAGACTCACTAACATAAATGCCTATATAATAACTAAGGCACTACAGAGCAACTTTACATTCACTATTTCACTTGATCCTCACAGCAAGAAATGTTTGAGGTTCTGGAATCTGATCTGTACTCAATGTTATTATATGCTGTGCGTATGCACATATGTTCTAAGGAAGTACTGTCTTTCCCATGTCACAGATGAACCTGAGGGCAGTAAGAAGGTGCCTTACTAAAGTCACACACAATTATTTAATTATAAACTGAGAACCGGAATCCAGAATCCAGAATCCAGATACTGTATTTCATCTACTATCACTTCCCAGCAGACTGCTTATTGTGAATGTATGTATTCATAGCGTCAACACTGGTTTATTGAGCACCACTTTTGTGCCAGTTTCTGGTTGTTAGAACTGAGTACTCAGCTGGGAATAAAAAAGATATACTACTTGGTCACAGAGAGTGCAATGTTGGGTAGCAGATGAGCATTAAATACTTACATTGGCCAACACTTGTATGATTGTAAATATGGACTGGGGTTGTGAAGGAACGAACCAGCTGCTATGAATACCCAGTAGGTTGTATGCATGTGTTGTAGTGAAGAGAGGCTTGTAGTCTTAGTGAAATTAATATTGCTTGCAAAAGGAACAAAGATATATAAAGTTTCTGAGATAGAATATAGATTGGATTCTATTTTTAGTTGTAACTATATGTAACAATCTAGCAAACGGTTGTAAGCTAAACTAGAGAATACATAAGACATCTGGTGGATATTTTTGTTTTTGGTTTGAAACTTAATTGTCCTTTCCGGGGTGCTAAGTACCTGAAAAAAGCACAGTTAAATAGCCAAACCATGATTTTGTAAATCCAAACCAAAGCCCATGGTAAAGTCTTACAGCTTTCACAACAGGAGTGGGCATCAGCGGAGGCCAGATGAAAGACTAAACAGAACTGAAACAATTTCTCTTTTGCAAAAAGCAAGTCAATTTGCTTTTATTGTCAAATTCCTGTAGACGATGAAAAATTTCTTCTTCTTCTTCTTTTTTATTTTTTTGAGAGTACAATGTAGTCTTTAAGCGCAGAAACACAGTCAGTGGCCAGGATTCACGTTCTGGCCCTGCTATTAATGAACCATGATAATAACCTAGTTAAATGGGCCTTGGTTCCTCAACTACAAAAATGTGGATAATGATCTCACAGGAATGTAGGCGGTAATACATGGAAATTAAATTTCAGTTGTTTCAAATCACTCACTTGTAATGTAAATGAGGTGATATATGTAAAGTACTTAAAACAGTCCCTGACACTTAATAAATGCTTAATGAAAGTAGCTATTCTTATATAATTTCTAACTGCATACAACTGATAATTCTATTGTGAGATAAACAACAACCTTGCCTTGTTCAAATAAAGTTTGTCTAAAACAAATACAACCACCACCAAGTTTCCTTCTTAAAGCTGCCGATTAGCTTTGGCTATAGCAGCATAAACAAAAGCCCGCTCTGTGACTCATTTCTCCTTCTCTAATTGCCTGCTCCTGCTCTAGACTTCAGCCGGGAGTCAGTCTTTAGCCGTGCCATGGATACGCATGCATCCGATTGTGTGTCCGTAAACAAGAATACCCAGCTTCTGTTGCCTCTGTGGGCTGCAAAGAGATGGCATTAAAAGTGAGTGATTTGAAACAACTGAAATTTAATTAAAAACAAAATTAAAAGTTGTTCCAAGCCTGGTGTTTCAGCCAGCAAGACTCGGAGGAAATTAGTAAGTGCTACTAATAGCTGGATCCAATTCACAAGCCTCTATGAGGAGACAGTCGGACCAAAGAAGATGCATACCTTTTAGATGAAACAATTAAATATCACTTCTGAGAAATAATCATGAACAGTATCCCAGGGCAAAAGGGACCATTATTTGCTGCTGTGTTTCTTTTTGACTTGCTCATTTCCATTACGGGAAAGTGCCCTGAGAGTCCCCAAGCAGCATCTTCTACGGCAACACAAAGGGACAACAATTTTGAAAAAACAGACTTACGCAAGTGGGAGATGGGGTAAACCTCTTTTAAAAAAAACCAGTTGCCACCCATGGCCTGAAATTCTACCTCATCAATTTACCCCTTGAAATTTCAAATACTCAAGTTGCTTAGTAAAAGGAGCCCTCTTCAAATAATGAGCCTAATGGAGACAACAGTCAGCTGAGAGTTGAGGACTGGGCACCAAGATGTTATGAGTTGGTTGCTAGAGGACTCAGGCGGGGAAGGAGACCCAGTAGGTAGAGGGGCTCTGAGACATAGTGCTCAGAGGCAGGTCTGAAAGGTCTGCCTGCCCCTGGTTCTCAGAGCAACATAGAGGCAGGTGCAGGGGAAGAAGCAGGAAATTAAGGAAAATGTGCAGATAACAATAAATGAGGGGTTAGGGAGAAATAAGCAGGAGGAATGACAGCAGCAAGGCTGTTGAGACTTTTAAAAGAGTATTAACTGGCCAGGAGTATTGTGGACCACTTTAACTTAAACACATAATGTTGGGGGCTGGTGTTTGGTCTAGTGGTTAAGATACCACTTGGGATGCCTTCATCCCATATCTCGAGTACCTGGATTTGATTCCTGGATCCAGCTCCTAATTGTAGCCCCCTACCAATGTGTATCTGGCAGCAGGTGATGGTTCATCTTGGGTTCTCTCCACCCACATGGAACACCTGGATTGAGTGCCACGATCCTAGCTTTGGCTTGCCATAGCCCCAGATGTTGTAGGTATTTATGGAGTGAACCAGCAGATGGGAAATCTCTCTCTCTCCACCCCCTTCTCTCTCTCAGTCCTTCAAACACATATTTTTTTTCTAAATACATCAAGTAGGTGCAGTCAGAAAACATCGCTGAATGAAGGAGGACTCATCAGAGCTCTACCTTGCTTAGCCTCAATTTCTTGTCCATGCAGCGGCAGCAAGAATGTCTGTTTCAGAGCTCTCCCTGGTTCATTTCTGCAAACCACCTCACCCCACTGCTCTAATCATGCTGACCTTGTCTGGGCTTAGCCCCTTATGTGTCTCTGAACTTTACTGTTCTCTTTGGCTTGAACTCACTTTCCTCTGTTCCTCTCTCCCGCCTTTCACATCTCTGTTCAAATGCCACCTCCTCAGAGACGTCTTCCCTAACCACAATACCTGAGCAGGACATCCTAACTTTCCTCTGAATTTTAATTATTTCATATCATTTTAATAAGTGTCATAACTGCTCTGACAGGCTACCACTACTTCCTTCGTTATTTTGTTAATTTGCTTTGGCATGTGTCTCCCGCTGAGAACGAAAGCATCATGAAGAGAGTGTTCACATCCGTCTTTTCCAAAACATCTCCATGGCTCCTTGATGCATAAGGAACATGTAATATTTGTTCAGCAGGTGAATAAGTTCCATAATGATTAGCTGAGATTTTGTAGGTAAGACACTAGCATACTCCCAGCACCCTCACCAGAGACATATGGTGACTTGTAGATGCTATTTTTAAAACTATCTAAAAGTATGCTGACTTGGGTTTTAAGGAACAAGCTCGTTACTGGGAGGGCAAAAGGATGGGGAATGAAAAAGGGACTGGAGAGTTCAAGTTGGCAACGAGCTGCCCTTATTTATGTGGTTATACCCAATATGCCATCAGTATGCACTTGTTGCCTATCCGGGTCTTCACTGGAATACAAGGAGGGCTGCACCAGGACTGGACCAGGCTGAAGCCATGATCCCAGAACTCAATCTGAGTCTCACACATGGGTGGCAGGGACCCAGGAACTGGAGCCATCACTTGCTATCTCCCAGGGTGTGTATTAACAGGAAGCTAGAATAAGAGGCAGAGCCTGGACTCAAATCCAGACACTCTGATATGGAACTGCAGGTGACCCAAGTGGCATCTTAACTGTTGTGCCAAACACCTACTTCATTCAATTCTCATTTGCACTAACCAATTTCATCCCATCCTCAAATTGGGTCTTTAAGAAGAATGATGAATCTGTACAAACTCAACCTAATCTACAATGCTCAATTCTACCTCAACTTTCTCCAAAAACCTTTTGAGATGTAGCTCAGTGAGAATTACCTTCTATATCATCTATCCTGTCTCTGATGTAGCCTTAGAAAGAATACTATCTTATGTCTGATGCATTCAAGATTAGTTTCAAAGAGTCCATCGCTGTCAGATATTGTGACCTAATTTGGGTTTTCAAAATATAATTGTCTTAGAGATCTTAATAACATCAACAAAAGAAAATGCCAAAGCTTGATTTTCTTTTGAATCTTAAATGGGGAACATATCTAAATATATGCTATGCTGGATACTGTGACAAAATGTGGAGGCTATAAAATAAAAGTGAAAAAAAGAAGTTCCTGCTTCAAAATAGTATGTGGTACAGTCAGGAGATAACTAGACAGACCATTATAATACAGCATCATCAGTGTGGTGATGAAGATAAAATAGGGAGTTTTGGGAGCTGACAGCAGGGATCCTCAACTCCTCTGTAACGTCTCAGAATTCTTCCTACTGGGGCCAGCATTGTAGCCTAGAGTGTTAAGCCTCTGCGTGCAACACTGGCTTCCCATATCAGAGAACAGGGTTTGAGTTCCAGTTGCTCCACTTCTGATCCAGCTTCCTACTAATGCACCTGTGAAAGCAGTGGAAGACACTCCAAGTACTTGGGCATCTGACACCCACATGGGAGACCTAGATGGAGTTCCAGGTTCCTGGCTTCAGCTTGGCCCAAATCTGGCTGTTTTGGCCATTTAGGGAGTGAACCAGTGGTTGGAAGATCTTTTTCTCTTCCACCCTCACCCCTGTCACTCTTCCTTTCAAATAAATAAATCATAAATCAATTTAAAAGAGAGGAATGCTTCCTAAAATGGTCACATCATATATGTGTGCTGATATACTAGAAGGCAGCATCTGGGCACAGTGCAAGGGCAAATGATTTAGATAAAAAGAAAGGATGTCTGTAAAGAAACAAAAGAAAGTCTAGGTCTTCAGGAAACCGTCATTTCACATAGCTGGAGCACGAGAAGCCCAAGGTGGGAAGCATGCAGAAAAGGCTGGAAATATTTTCTGGTGCTAACACCCTACAATTGAGAAGATCGCCAAGCTAGTTACTTGGCAACATGCCCCTGTGTGCCCTCATCCCTGTTCCCATGTTCTCCCTTTTGAGGTGGTAGAAACTGCCTTCTAAAATAAATTCCGTATTTCAAAAATGACACCAGCTCCCATGCCCAGGCCCATGGGCCTCCTGTCAGGCCTCTGTTTCCTTGGCAGGGCCTGAGCCCAGACATTAATGCTGCATTTCAGTCTTTGCAGAAGTGGGTGCCCCTAGAGGCATTACACTCCTGGGTCACGTCAGTAACTGTTAGGGGTGCTGCAGGTGGATCACTCTGCACTCTCCAGCTTGGCCCCAAAGCTGCAGAGACACAACAGCTGAGATATTACTCCAACGGTTCAAGCCTTCAGAGACCTGGAGAATTAATTTTGCATCGAGAGCACAGTGACACCTTACTAATAATGTTCATCCAGGCAGAATTTCTAAAGGTCCTAATACTCTGTGTTCTTCAAAGTTGCTTGCATCCTCCCTTCTATTTGTTCCTTCTACAAATGTAGCCTGGAAGTGGGCATCTGATTCTGATCTCACACCGGGAAGCTGCTCTGTGAACAGAATAGTAATAAAGCCGGGCCTTGTGTGTGTTTGCCACAGGCCAAGCTCTTGTACTTAACAGCCATTTAATCCTTGCAATAACAGTCTGGTGCATTAGCAACCCCATTTTTTTTCATAAGAGAAAGCTGGTATTAGGAATCGTATCCATGTACTCTGACATTGGTGATCATGCTCGGGACCACCACATTTCACAATTCAAGAAGGAAATGATTCAATTGGGTTTCCTCTTTAAGGGGACTTTTAAGGCTGATATCTGGGGCCACCAACTCCTCTGTGATCCCAGGATGCAGTCATCTTTGACTCTTGCCCCTCCTTGACCTCAGCTTGCCACTGGTTGCCAAATTCCTTATTCTAGCTCTACAGGAACTCCCTAATCTTCATCTTCACTTCTAATGCCCTTGCACAGAGATTGTCAAATGGACTAAATATAATATCTCCCAATGGGGATCCTTTCCTCTAGTTTGGCTACCTGAAATTCACCTTTTACATGGTGATCAGTCAGTCCACAAATCTTTATTGAACACAGCTTGAAAACTGGGGATTTCACAAGAATAAGACAGCCCCATTCTCTGCCCTTAAGAGGCTCAAATTAGCTTTGGCAGGAGCTATTGTTTACCGAGTACTGAATATTTGCCAAGCAAGATTGCTCTTTGTGGTGGTTTACTGTGATTGCTCCCATTTCACAGATCAGCAAACAGAGACTTAAAAGAGATTAAGTAACTAGATCATGGCTACACAGATCAGAGTCAGGTAATACATTCAGGAAAAAATGATTCTACAGCCCATACTCTTATGCAAATCAGACACCAAATAATAATGCCAAGTGTGTTGAGTGCAAAAATGAAAAGCTAGGGAGATGCAGCTTAGACTAGAAGGGTGGTGACAGTGGATTGATGATAATAAAAACTAATACAAGCAGTCTTCATAAAGTTTGTGAAAAATACATATTATGAAAAAATATACATGGATTTCAGATTTTTTGTACCAAAATAAACTTATCTCTCACTTCTATTTTCCATAAACTTTATGAAGTATCTTCCTATTGCTACATTCTTCCTGTTGACAAACATCCTGATCAATAGAGATATTATCTCATGTAATTCTCACAACAAATTAAGAAATGAGTGGCAGCTTTAAGTAACATTGGTAATATTAAATAGCCACTCATACTAACTCAAACCCAAGTGGGTCTGACTCTGCAGTATGAATTCTGAATTACCAAATGGCATTGCCTTTTTGTAAAACAAGCTGCAACCCCATACATTCTTTTGTTTAAAATCCTTCAGGGGCAGGTGTTTAGCTTATTAAGGAAAGGTAAAGATACCCCCACCCCCAACACCAGAATGCCTGGGTTTGATTTCCAATTCTGGTTCCTGATTCCAACTTTCTGCCAATGCAGACTCCGAGAGACACTGCTGATAAAGTAACCGAGTTCCAGCTACACTGTGAGAGACCTGTATTGTACTCCTGGATCCCAGCTTTGGCCTGGCCTAACCCTGGCCATTGTCAGCATTTTTGGGATCCCTTTGGAGGAATGATTAGCATGTGTGGACCATCTGTTTTTGGCTATTTTCATACCACTCTCTCTTCTATCATTGATATGACCCTGCAGGTACTTATAACTTGAATTTTACAGGTCTTGAGATTGGTGGTTCAGAGAGGTGAGATGATTTATCCAAGATCACAGTTAGTAAGTGGAGAGGTACAGATTTGAACCTGAGGTTATCTGATTCTAAACCTCACTTATGTCTAATAACGATTGTATCTGAGTTTGTCCCAGAATGTGAATTGTAGCCCTGAGCAGGTACTCAGCAAATGTCAGCTGAAAGTCTTAATGTATAGAATCACTGATAATGTTTGAACAGGAACTAGGGTTAGAGAAGAAGGGGAAGTTTAGAAGTGGTCTAGTCACTGGGGATGACTCCAGCTGAGCGTGAGACACTCATGATATTAGCAGAAGCTCATAAAGTTGCCAAAAGCTCCTAGAAAACCCAAGGCTGAGCAGCTGCAGATATATTTGGCTTTGATAATCCAGAGGGGCAGGCTGGGGAGGAAAGCCAAATAGAAAGTATTTGCTGGGCACCAGGGCTGGCAGGGAGCAGCGAGTGGAATGCACCGGACTTAATTATTCCTCCCATTTCATTTCTCCCCCTCTGAATTCAATGTATTCTCCCTTCATCATGCTCTTTCTGGCATTTGAGATGTTCAAGGTCCCTTGATAGTTTGGCTGAGAACTAGAAATGTGGAGGTATCCTTCCCACCGTGGCCTGGCCTTCCCACTACTTTCTTTTTCATCTCGACAGCCTTGGGAGCCCGCAGTCCCTGCAGTAGCTTGGCTCTGATCTGTCTAAGCTTTCCTCAAATGGCAACTTGTGGGCTGTGGAAGTTTGCTCAGCTGCCTCTGCTCCTGGCATCCTTGCTCAGGGGGCTGTCTGGCCGCAGGTGGTCCAACCCAAGCTGCAGAGACAGGACTGGGCAAACGGTAATGCAACAGCTACATTCAGACTCAGGAGGTCACTCACTTCATGGGGTGACAACTGTTTTTTTTAAATTGACATGCAATAATTACACATATTCATGGGATATAGTGCATCTCAACATCAGTATAAAACATACTATGATCAAATCCAGGCAATTAGCATATCCTCCACCAAAAATATTTATTTTTTTTTGCATTGCAAACATTTAAACTCCTCTATTCTATTTTTAAATATACAAAAATTATTGTTAACTATAATTATCCTACTGTGCACACTAGAAACTAGTCTTCCTATCTGTTTTTTTTATATCCATTAACCATTCTGTCTGTATACTCTGCCCGCACATACCCACTCAACCCCTCAACTCCTATGGGATCAACTTTTTTAGCTTCCACATAGGAGCGAGAACAGAACATGAGGTACTTATCTCTATGTGCATGGCTTGTGAAATGTCACATGATGTCCTCCAGGCTGTGAACCCCAGCCTTTCTCCTTCTACTTCTAGAATGCTAGGGTGTGCGGGAGGGGGTGTGTGGTTAAGTAACAGCTTGTTCCCCTCCCTCATCTTACAATGAAGAATCCAAGGCCTGGAGAAGTCAAGATTTTCCCAAGCCGTGGTTCCAGAACTTGAGTTTAGCCATGGAATTCTCTCTGTACCACATTCTGTACAGGGAAGAACTCCATGCAGCCCCTAAACACCTGTGTGACAATGAGGTGGTCATGTAAGCTTGCCAGACTTAAAATATGGATAATAGCAGGACCTACCTCATGAGGTTAATGGCTTGAAAGGTACCTAGCACAGGGCCTGACACTTAGCAATTGTTCTATAACTGGACCCAATTATTAGTGTTATTAATGCAACTACTGAGTGGTTTGAAAAATAGATGCTATATTACTGCAGTGAAAAGCATCCATTACTCTCTCTGAAAAGTCTGAGATCAACAATTAATTACCCCCAGGTAAATACCACTAAATCTAACATGTGGGTAGCTCAGGGTACTACCTCCTTGAGACATATTCCCATTAGCACCACTCATCTCCAGCTGGGACACATGACTAGCCCTCATCTGTGTCTCTGGAGCATCCAGTACAATTTCATTCCAGCTTGTATTTGCATGGTATGTTCCAACACCATTGAATGAAGGCAGCCCAATTGCGTTTTTATCCAACTCTGTTTCCTTAGCATGAGTATGCCACAGAGAAGATGATATGCAAATGTTTTGATGATAGTAATAGAGGGAGACAAAAAGGAAGGAAAGAAGGAAATAATCAGACACTGCTTAAGAATAAGGGAGTAGTGTTAATATTAATGAACTTTTTTTTTTACAGGCAGAGTGGACAGTGAGAGAGAGAGAGAGAGAGAGAGAGAGAGAAAGGTCTTCCTTTTGCCGTTGGTTCACCCTCCAATGGCCGCCGCGGCCAGCGCGCTGCGGCCAATGCACCGCGCTGATCCGATGGCAGGAGCCAGGTACTTATCCTGGTCTCCCATGGGGTGCAGGGCCCAAGCACTTGGGCCATCCTCCACTGCACTCCCGGGTGTTTATTCTCTGGCCAACAGAGGCCAATTTCCCTAATACTGCACCTTATATTTACTTAGCCTTACCCACTAAGACCCTAATCCAACCCTTAGGATGTCTTATGTATATAAAGCTGTGAGCCAACAGTGAGAAAAAAAAAGCCCAACATTCACATACTCAGCTCGAAAAGTGCTTTCAAATGCATCAGCCCAGAAACACTTTTTGAGGCAGGGAATAGCAAAGTATTCAATAAGAAAATGAGAATTCAGGGAAACATATTTACAGACCCAAAGTCACAAAATCAGGAAGCAGAAAAACCAGGCCTAAAGCCCACACCTCCTAGATCAGAAATCAACATGCTTAGTCTCTCTACCACCATGCTACCTTCTCTCCCTCGTACTTCCCACTGCCACAATCCTACACCATTTTCAAACACCAAATCAATAATGATGGCGGATCTAACTGTAAACTTGAGCTTCATCTCTTCCAAGCTCTCAGCATTCTCCCTTCCCAGTCTAAAAGTCAAAGTGGCCTTCTGCTCGCAACAACAAAAAGGAATTACTAATGAGAGAAAATTGGGCTTCTCTATCCTGTGAAACAACCCTTTACTCCTAGTTCCTGGGAACATATTTTTGGACTCAATCTGCTATCAAAACATAGAAATTAGTCTCCAATTTTGGACGTCAAACTCAGTTATCTCTTTTTTTAAAGAGGGAAATTAATAACAATTCATTCTGTTTGGAAGCCAAGCTAACATCTAAGCACAGAGTGTCGTTTAAAACCCAGTCCCACTGGCTGTTGTGATATCTTTAAAAGCTTGAACATGTTCAGGTGTTCTGAATGCATTTCGTGAGCTGATTCTCCCTCAAGCTCCTTATCACATTTAACCTGGGGATCAGTTACTGTTTAAGGAAAATGGTTCCAAGCTTTTTTTTTTTTTTTTTTTTTGCTTCCATGGTTTTGTAGATTTTGACTTCCTAATAAAGAGATTTGGAAAAACAAAATAAAAAAACAGCCCACTCCAGGGAGTGTCCACAGCTTCCAGAACCAGCTGCAGGCCACCATTAAGCAAGTTACTCATTAGGTACTAGAGGAAGAAGAAGAAAAAAAGCAAAGTTTTCACAGTTTGTAATTATATTACCAATTTCATTACAGATCTCATTTTAATTCTGATGGAAACCTTGCCTTGCCTTCTTCCTGTACTCTCTCACGTATAGTTATTAAGTCTGGGTTGGAGTTCAGCCTATTCTTCCTGATTTCAGCATATTAATATGGTTTATTGGTATTTCATTGCCACCTCCCCCATGTGTGTTCTGAATCTCAGCTCAATTTATATTTCCCTTCTTCCTGGGCTCTGGATAAATCTTGTTTCATTTTGGTGTCAGGGGCGGAGAATAATGTGAGTTTGATTGGAGTTTCTTATCTTTGGGGATGGAAGCAAAGGCCTTGGGGAGTGAGTCAATCATAGAAGAGGCAGCCTCAGACTTTTGCACTGTCATTCTCCAGGATGCATCTGGTAGGGGCAGTTGGATCCACCTGCATGCCCTCCCTCTTTTCACTCCTTCAGCAAGCACTATGTATGTTTACTGAGCCTGCACATCCATTAGGCATCACAATAGATTAGAACGTGAATTAGCTGTTGCCCTGGAACTTCAGGAAATGTAAGTCTAACCACTGAAATCACTGTTTGTTTTCATTTATCAAATGTTTTTGTGGCACACACTCTGCTTTGGACACTGGCCACACTGTCCTAGGTGCTGAATGTAATGTGCAAAACAAAGAGGACTACTGTCTTTATTGACCTTGCAACCTAGGGCAAGAGACCAATATTCAGTAAATAAGTATATGATTACAAACTGAAATACTCAAGAAAAAAAGCAGGGTTCCAGGTGAATTAGTAAGAGATTGAACAGAGGCTGGAAAATGAAAAAGGGAGGTCACTCACCATAGGGTTAAAAGAGAGAACTTGGGAGGTGAGGGTATGTTTTCAGGCAAAGAGAGCAACATGTGCAAACCCTGAGGCCAAAGGCAGCAGTGACTATTTAAGAAACCAACGTGGGGGTTGGCGTGGTGTAGTGGGTAAAGCTGTTGCCTACAACACCAGCATCCCATATGGGCACCAGTTTGGTCTCAGCTGCTCCACCTCTGATCCAGCTTTGTGCTAATGTACCTGGGAAAGCAGCAGCAGATGGCCCAAGTGTCTGGGCCCCTGCATAATGTGGGAGACCTGGAAAGAACTCCAGACTCCTGGCTTTGGACTGGCCCAATCTTAGCTATTGTGGCCATCTGGGGAATGAACCAGCACATGGAAGATTCATATTCTCTCTCTCTCTCTCTCTCTCTCTCTCTCTCTCTCTCTCTCCTCTGCCTTTAAAATAAGTAAATAAATCTTGGGGAAAAAAAGACAGCAATGTAGTGAGGTGAAACTGGAGAGGCAGACAGGAACCTGAACTTCTAGGGACATACGGGCCATGTTAAGAAGTTCAGTCTATAACCAGTACAAAGGAAGTCATTGAACAGTTTTACGGGAATATGCAACATAGTGAGATTTTTTCATTTTAAAAATCACTCTTTTGTGCTGAGAGAAAAGTGTAGGCAGGTTAGATTAATATAGGGAACCAGTTCAAAGGCCCATGACAATTGTTTTAATACCATATACATAACAGTAACAGAGATAGAGGGTAGTCTGTGAAATCACTGGAAAGGTAAATACACAGTTCTAGGTAACTTTCCAGAAAGAACAAAATATGAGTATTTTTCTCTAGGGGATGCACTGAGGAACATTTTCTGAAAAGAGAAAATTAAGACCTTAGGAAAGAGTGGGATTGCAATACATGGAAGGACATTTCCCTGGTGGACAGTAATGTATACAGAAAGGAAGACGGGGGCAGACACAAAGCGACAGAGTCTATTAGTCTAAATAGCAGGAAGTGTGTGCAAGGGAGGTGAGGAAGGAAAACGCAGAGGACATTTTGTATAGCACTTCAATCCATGAACATTTTCTATGGTGTCCAAGTATCTGCAATCAACAATGAACATTTTAAACCAAAGTCAGAAGATTCCAGGGAGTAAGGTGTCCTAAGAACTACTCTTTTTAAAATAAATTAAATTGCAGTTTGTGTCTGAGCTGCCACTTTCAGTATAGTGTAATTTTCCTTTCTAAGAACTGAAAATACTCCTCCTATGTATTCAAATCGCTGCAAACTAGCTTTAAAACCAATTATGAACCTCATTTCTTATTAAAGGCACAAAGCTACACATTAGCTCACTCTCCTGGGTTAAAAGACATGAAGTAGGGGTGGAAGCAAATAAATGTAGACAAGATTCATTGTAAACAATTTTGTGTTCAAAAACAGCTCAAACGTGTGGCATATTAATTAACTAGGCCACCCTAAGGTGTGGGCATTTGTACTTGATGATATCATAGGCTTGGGAGTAATTTTCAGATCCCAAACAACTCAGTCATAGGAAACAGAAGACTTGAATATTATCTTAATTCAACCTAAAAGAAGATGCTAATATGGAGCTTCATATGAATAAAGAAACATTTTAGCATAGGTATTTTTATGCAATAATCATATCAATAAAAACTTAATTTGTGTGTGTGTGTGTAGCTAAGAATTCAAAAGGCTTCTCTGACCTTCACCCATTGTTTTAATCTAACTCCATTTCATAGCCTAGGAATGGATGCCACTCAAGGATGTGGTAGTAAAGAAAAAAACAAACATATTTTTAAAGTCCTAAAAAATAAAGTGAATTTAAAACTTATATTCTGATAAAATGGTTTCAAATCAAAGTATCACATAATAGAACCATATGCACCCCTTTTGTTCTCTGCTATGGCTTTACAGGAGTATAGTAATCTATTCTTGGGAGATTCTATGATGGGGAACTCATTACCTGGCAATGACCCCCTTCCAGTGTTAAGAAAATATTATCACAACTACTAACATTTATATGATCTATGGAGCCATTACTAGGTCTTAGGTGCTGAGCTAAAAAATGTTATGAGCATTATTTCATTTATCCTTCACAATAACTCTATGATATAAGTACTGCTATTATCCTCAACTTACAGATAATGAAACTGAAGCCTAGAAAGTTGAAGTAACTAGTACAAAGTCACATGATCAACAGTAGAGGGAGACATTTCTTGACCAAGGCTTTATCTTCTCCCATCCCTGACTATCCTAATCACCCAGCACGATCTGGTTTTCCTTCCTTGGTCCTCCCAAGACTAGCCTACTCCTTTTTTCACTAAAAAAAATTAACACCTGAAAGCTTAGAGCATGACAGGACTTTGGATTAGGAGTTTAGGTAGACAGACTTTCACATGACTTCACCTCTGAGTGTGTGTTAACCTAGCCAAAGCATCTAGTATCTCTTCGTACTTTCATGTATGCAAAATGAGGTTGGTAAATCCTGTCCCACAGCTTTGTTATGAGGGTTAAATAAAGAAATTTATATAAAGTACTTTATATGATGCAAGATATATAAAAAAACATATTTGGGACTCAGATTAAGGTGGTAGAGTTAGGGAGGGAGCTTGCTGCTCTAGTCTAGGAAAAGATAGTTTAATAAGTGGAAAGAGTGCAGTCTCAGGGAAGAATTAGGGAGAAAACAGCAGAGGAAATTCTACACATTGGACCTATGTGGAGGGTGAAGACATGCACAACTTAGGACCCCAGGAGCCAAGAGCCTCCACACCAGTGCTGGAGAGCAAGGTGAGACCAGACTGCAATAGCCCAAGCCACTGGCAAAAAAGCTGCAGGAAGAGCCTAGAGGGAATCTGGCTTGGAGCCACGTGGGGGATAGTGTTTCCGCCAAACTAGAGGAGAAAAAAACAAAGGGAGGGAGGACATGTTTTCTCTCTCTTCCAACATCCAGCAAAGGCACCCTGCTGACAGAGAACAGGTGCCATTTAGGACATATGTAACAGCTGTGCCAGCTCATGTCTGTGTCCAGCATGCAGCCAAGTAGAGACTCCTGAATCTGGTGGGGAGGATAGACTGGGGGCTGGGTGCTCGTGACTATGGGAGGCTTGTGTGCCAGGATTGTGAAAACACTGAATCTGCACGGAAGGACTCAGGATGTGCCTGGGACACTGGGCAGTCACTGTAGGAGGCTCCACACAATCAGGGGCCCCTGGTTACCTGGTGAGACAAATTGCTAGGGAATCTGAGCTTACACTGAGGACTGCACAAATCCTTTGTGTGGTCCTTGTGACAGAGCAAATGAATAATATACTCACTGGGACTTCTGCTCAGGACTGGTCTCCTTTAAGGAGAGGAGCTCATCTGAGTCTACGCCAACAGACAAGAAGCAACCTCTCCTCTGATAAAAAATAAAAAAGGAGATTTACCATGCCAAACAGGGGTGTGTCACCTTAGATACGACCTTCACCATGGAGCACTGAACAGAGCTCCCTGGCCACTTGTACTATACATCTGAAGTTATTCTCTGAAAACAGACACTCCACTAATCCAATCAGACATACTCCTAAGATAAAAGCCACCATGGGGAAAACTCAAAGAAACCAATAAGTATCCACACAAATGCCATAAAACAAATGCAACAATCCAAGAAACAAGAACAAGGAAGACACCATGACACCCCTAAAAGAACATAACACCTCAATACTAGATTGTGAAGATTATGAGATTAAAGAAATACCAGATGGAATTAAAACAATTGATCATAGGATTACTTAGAAGTAATCAGAAGCAAATGCATGAACTAATAAAATCCATACATGACATGGAAGAAAATTTCTCCCAAGAAATTGAGATCTTAACAACAAATCAAAATAAAATCTCAGAAATGAAGAATTCAATAGAACAAATAAAAATACAGTGAAGAGCCTTAACAACATCAGTGAAGCAGGAGAAAGAACATCTGGCTTAGAAGACAAAGCACAGGAAAATATGCAGTTAGACCAAACAAAAGAAGAAATTAGAAAACTAAAAAAACACTGAGAATGTACAGGATATTAGCAAATTACCCAATATATGGGTTCTAGGAGTTCCTGAAAGTGTAGAAAGAGAGAAAATATTAGAAGGTCTTTTTAGAAAAATAATCACAGGAAATTTAGCCATTTTGGAGAAAGAAAGGGTCATCCAAGTATAGGAAGCACAAAGAACTCCTAATAGACATGACAGAAAATATCTTCACCACAACATATTGTAATCAAACTCTCCACAGTGAAACATAAAAAAAGATTCTAAAATGTACATGACAGAAATGCACAATTACTCTTAGAAGATTTCCAATTAGACTCACAGTAGACTTCTCATCAGAAACCCTACATGCTAGGAGATAAGGGCAAGATATAGTCCAAGTCTTAAGAGAAAAAAAAATGTCAACCCAGAATACTATACCCTGCAAAGCTCTCATTTATCAATAAAGGTGAAATAAAGACCTACCATCACAAACAAGCTGAAAGAATTTGTTACCACCCATCCAGCCCTGCAGAAAATGCTTAAGGATTTGTTATACACAGAAACACACAAATATGGTCATCACTACAGAAGAAGGTAAAGGACGAAAAGCTCCCAGTAAAAGTACAGAGGAAATCCAAAGTAAAAAATAGGAATATTTATGGGAAAATGGCAGGGCAAAGCCATTACTTATCAGCAGTCATGTAAACATCCTTAACTATCCAGTTAAAAGACACAGATTAACTGAATGGCTTAAAAACAAAACCCATCTATTTGCTGCCTACAAGAAACACATCTCACCAACAAAGGTGTACCCAAACTGAACATGAAAGGATGGAAAGAGATATTCCATGCTAACAGAAACCAAAAAAGAGCTGGTATAGCCATCCTAATACCAGACAAAATAAACTTTAACACAAAAACTGTTAAAAGAGAAAAAGGATATTATGTAATGATTAAAAGATTAATTCAAAAGGAAGATGTGATTATTATAAACGTATATGCACCTAATTACAGGGCACCTGGCTATTTAAAAGAAATATTAAGGGATCAAAAGGGATTTCAATACCCCACTTTCAGCAATGGGCAGATCAACTAGACAGAAAATTAGCAAGCAAACAGCAGAGTTAATCGGCACTATAGACCAAGTGGATCTAATAGGTATCTGTTGCAGGATAAACATTCTTCTCATCTGTGTATGGAACCTTCTGTAGGACTGACCACATGCTAGGACATGGTCTCAGCAAATTCAAAAAACTCAAAATCATACTGTGCATCTTTTTTTTTTTTATTTGAGAGGTAGAGATATAGACAATGAGAGAGACAGAGAGAAAGGTCTTCCTTCCATTGGTTCACTCCCCAAATGTCCACTAAGGCCGGTGCTGTGCCAATCCAAAGCCAGGAGCCAGGTGCTTCTTCCTGGTCTCCCACAGGGGAGCAAGGGTTCAAGCACTTGGGCCATCCTCCACTGCCCTCCTGGGCCACAGCAGAGAGCTGGACTGGAAGAGGGGCAACTGGGACGAGAACCGGTGTCCATATGGGATGCCGACACCGCAAGGCAGAGGATTAACCAAGTGAGGCATGGTGCTGGACCCCCGTGCTTCTTCTTTGACCACAATGGAATGAAGCTGGAAATCAGCAACTTGGGAATCTCTAGAACATACGCAAACACATGGAGACAGAATAACATGCTCCTGAATGAACAGTGGGTCATAGAAGAAATCAAAAGAAAAATCAAAAAATTTCTGGAAACAAATGAAGACAACAATACAACATTTCAAAACGTCTGGGATACAGCAAAAGCCATGTTAAGAGGAAAGTTTATAGCAATTGGTGCCTACACCAAGAAATTGGAAAGGCACCAAATAAATGAGCTATCAATGCATCTCAAGGATCTAGAAAAACAATAGCAAACAAAAGCCAAAACTAGCAGGAGAAAAGAAATAATTAAAATTAGAGAAGGAATCAACAAAATTGAAACAGACAAAAAACAAAAGATCAGCAAAAGGAAGAGCTGTTTTTTGAAAAATAAACAAATTTGACACACTGTTCCTGCAACTAACCAAAAAAAAGAGGGAGAAGACCCAAATCAATAAAATTAGAGATGAAAAAGTAAATATAACAACAGACACCACAGAAATCAAAAGAATCATCATAAATTACTACAAAAAAACTGTATGCCAACAAACTGGGAAATTAGAAGAAATGGATAGGTACCTGGACACATACAACCTACCTACCTAAATTGAGCAATGAAGACATAGAAAGCCTAAACAGGGGGCTGGTGCCATGGCTCACTAGATTAATCCTCTGCCTGTGGCATTGACATCCCATATGGGCACCGGGTTCTAGTCCTGGTTGCTCCTCTTCCAGTCCAGCTCTCTGCTGTGGCCCAGGAGAGCAGTGGAGGTTGGCCCAGGTGCTTGGGCCCCTGCACCCGCATGAGAGACCAGGAAGAAACATCTGGCTCCTGGCTTCGGATCGGCGCAGCACTGGCCATAACGGCCATTTAGGGGGTGAACCAATGGAAGGAAGACCTTTCTCTCTGTCTCTCTCTCTCACCGTCTATAACTCTACCTGTCAAATAAATAGAAAAAAAATTTTAAAAAAAGAAAAACTAAAGAGACCCATAACCAAGGAGAAAATTGAGTCAGTAATAAAGACCCTGCCAATTAAAAAAGCCCAAGACTGGATGGATTCACTTCTGAATTCTATAAGACATTTAAAGAAGAACTAACTCCATTGCTTCTTAAGTTATTAAAAACAACTGAAAGGAAGGGAATCCTCCCAAATTCTATATATGGAGCCAGCATCACCTTAATTCCTAATCCTGAAAAAGATACAAAAGAGAAAGAGATCTACAGACCATGGCCCCTGATGAACCTAGATGCAAAAATCCTCAACAAAATTCTGGCCAATTGAATCGAACAGCACATCAGAAAGATCATTCAAATGGACCAAGTGGGATTTATCCCTTGTTGCAAGGATGGTTCAACATTCGCAAATCAATCAATATGATACATCACATCAACAAACTGAAGAACAAAAGTCATATGATTTTCTCAATAGGTGCAGAGAAAGCAATTGATAAAATACAATACTTTTCATGATGAAAACTCTAAGCAAATGGGTACAGAAGGAACATTCCTCAACACAATCTAGTCAGTTTCTGACAAATTCATGGCCAGCATCCTATAGAATGGGGAAAAGTTGAAAGCATTCCCACTGAGCTCCAGAACCAGACAAGGATCCCCACTCTTGCCATGCTATTCAATATCTTCCTGGATTTTTTTAGCCAGAGCCATTAGACAAGAAAAAGAAATCAAAGGGATTCAAACTGGAAATGAGGAAGTCAAATTATCCCTATCTGCAGATCCTATATATAGGGGATTCAAAAACTCCACCAAGAGGCTATTAGAACTCATAGAAGGGTTTGGTAGAGTAGCAGTATATAACATCAATACACAAAATTCAACAGCCTTTGTATATACAGACAATGCTGCCTCTGAAAAAGAACTTCTAAAATCAATCCTATTCACAATAGTTACAAAAGATCAAATACGTTGGAATAAATTTAACAAGGATGTCAGAGATCTCTATGATGAGAATTAAAAAACATTAAAGAAAGAAATAGAAGAAGATACAAAAAAATGAAAAAATTTTCCACGTTAATATATTGGAAGAATCAATATCATCAAAATGTCCATTCTTCTGAAAGTAATTTACAGATTCAATGTAATATCAATCAAAATACCAAAGACATTCTTCTTAGATCTAGAAAAAATGATGTGGAAATGCATATGGAAACATAGGAGACCTCAAATAGCTAAAGCAATCTTATACAACAAAAACAAAGCTGGAGGCATCACAATACCAGATTTCAAGCCATACTACAAGGCAATTATAATCAAAAAAGCCTGGTACTGCTACAAAAACAGATGGCTAGACCAATGGAACAGAATAGAAACATCAGAAATCAACCCATGCATCTACAACCAACTTATGTTGACCAAAGAGCTAAAACCAATCCCTGGAGCAAGGATAGTCTCTTCAACAAATGGTACTGGGAAAACTGGATTTCCACATGCAGGAGTATGAAGCAGAACTCCTACCTTACACAAAAATCCATTCAAAATGGATTAAACACCTAAATCTATAAACCGATACCATCAAATTATTAGAGAAAATTGGGGAAACTCTGCAAGACATTGGTACAGGCAAAGATTTCTTGAAACAGATCCCAGAAGAACAGGCAATCAAAGCCCAAATAAACAAATGGGATTACATCAAATTGAGAAGCTTCTGTACTGCAAAAGAAACACTCAGGAATGAAGAGGCAACTGACCGAATCAGAGAAATCATTTGCAAACAATGCAACTGATAAAGGATTAATAACCTGAATATATAAAGAGATCAAGAAACTCAACAACAGCAAAACAAATAATCCAGTTAAGAAATGGGCTAAAGACTTAAATAGACATTTTTCAAAAGAGGAAATCCAAACGGCCAACAGACACATGAAAAAACCCTCATGATCACTAGCTGTCAGGAAAATGCAAATCAAAACTACAATGAGGTTTCACTTCATCCCAGTTAGAATGGCTTTCATACAGAAATCAACAAACAAATGCTGGAGAGGATATGGGGGAAAAGGTACATTAATCCACTGTTGATGGGAATGTAAACTGGTAAAACCACTACGCAAGACAGTTTGAAGATACCTTAGAAATGTGAATACAGACCTACCATATGACCCAGCCATCCCACTCCTGGGAATTTACCTAAGGGAAATGAAATCAACTAATAAAAGAGTTATTTGTACCCCCATGTTTATTGCAGCTCGATTCACAACAGCTAAGACACGGAATCAACCTAAATGCCTGTAAACTGAAGAGTGGATAAAGAAATTATGGGACATGTACTCTATGGAATACTACACAGCATTACAAAATGAAATCCTGTCATTTGCAACAAAATAGGTGAAATTGGAAAACATCATACTTAGTGAAATAAGCCAGTCCTAAAGAGACAAATACCACATGTTCTCCCCTGATCTGTGATAACTAACAAAGCACCTAAAAGGTAATCTGTAGAAAATAAATTGACACTGTGAAAAGCAATGACTTGAACTGCCCTTGTCTTGACAGCTGAGGAACAGTTTTTTTTTTTCCTTAATGGAGAATAGGACTGGAGTTTGGAGAGGGGGACTAAGTGGGACAGGAGTAGAGGTGGGAAGGTGGGTATGACTGGAAGATTCACTACATTCCTAAAGTTGTACTTTTGAAATTTGTACTCATCAAATAAATGGTTTCTCTGGGAAGAAAAAAAAACTTATTGAATAATATTAGGCTCCTTTCCCATCAGGGTTTTTTCAAATCTTCTTAAAGAATGTTTCTCTTACAAACTTTTTAAGGTCACTGCTCATGTACAAATTTTTTGCATTATCTTCATTGCCAAATACACCCCCTTGACCAATTTTCAATGTACAAAAATTCCCAGAACAGAGATCTCTAGATCTAGTACTACTTTTGTATACTGTAGTAGAACTAGATCACCTTCTGAATCTAGGAAGAAAAATGGTCTCTTCCACTAGAATGTCATTTTGGATAAATATTTCCAGATACTGGGATGCTCAGGTAATTTATGAGTTAACATGTCATCTAAGGCATTCCTTTAATGTTAACCAATAACCATTCATCAACAATGTCGCATAACAATTTGGATAATGCACAAACCTCTGTGAACAAGGGCTAGTGTGTTATAAAGTTTAAAGGTAGACTACGCATATTGTATTCATTGCTATAGGCAATCACTAGAGGCAGTTCGATAAGCAGGGCACAGATAAAGTTAAAGATGGAGGAAATCAAAGACCATTATTATTATCCCAAGGGATCTCAAGGAGTGATCATATATTTAGATGGAAGAAAAGGAACACCTGCAGAGATGTCATAGTTCCCAAAATTCTAAGTAACTGCCTAGAATTAACATAAAATTTAAATAGCTGTGATCTACCTTTTTGACTCCACCCTCAGAAAGTCTGATTCGTTCTGGTGATCATCAGTCAAATGCAGATGATTTATAGAACACAGATAGAAAAACTATGCTAACTTCAGTATT
This sequence comes from Oryctolagus cuniculus, assembly GCF_964237555.1. Lineage (NCBI taxonomy): Eukaryota > Metazoa > Chordata > Mammalia > Lagomorpha > Leporidae > Oryctolagus > Oryctolagus cuniculus. Next base: position 220,600,892 of record NC_091432.1, read on the forward strand.
TTAGATGCAAACATGCTCCATCTCTTCCATGTGTGTGCAGCAGGGCATACTAGTGGCCTTGAAGAAGTCCAGACCAAAGTAGGAGTTAGATTTGCCAAGAGATTGGATGAGGACTCTGTCAGTATGCATTGCCCTTGCCAGCTGAGCTTGGGAAGAGTGCTAAGTCCTGTTGACCTTTTCCCTATAATGGGCATTAGCATTAAGTATCCAGTAACATAAGGGCAGAATTAATTTTCTTCCTGAAGACGGGACCCATTATTCAGCCCCCTGTAATACTTCAGAACCACAGACAGCTCAACATTAAAGGTTAGCTGAGAGCTCTCTATTAAGAAAGGGCAGCACTTTGGTAGGTTGGAGTTCATGGAGCTGGGTAAGATAGGGTGGGAACTGCCATGGCTATCGACTTTGGGAGAACAGATCTCAAATTGAGTTCCTCCCATTAGGCATAGGCTTTTCTTATCCTGAGAAATCCCATTATGATTTTGTTTTCATTGTTTTGTCAAACTAGCCAGTGATCTTAGGGGCCTATAGATAAGTACAATATCAAGGAGTTTTACACATTGTATTTGTTCATGCATTTATATCAGTCCACAATGATTCATAAATAACAGTGCAAACTGATGACAAGGTTAAGGAAAATATGCACCATCATCACTTTTCCTCTTATCCTTTATGTAACACCTTCATTCTCCAGGAATCAGAGCTAGACACCCTACTTGCCCAACTTATAGAAATTTTTATTTGTTGAGTCCCTCTGTATGCTCAAAAAGGACTGGACTCTACTCCTTTGCAGGTCCCAGTTCCATTCTCTTTATTAGGTGGATAATAAAGATCATTACAAAAACCTGTTGACAAAAGATAAACAGAGCGTATGGAATTGGTACCATGAGAAGCACTGGAATCATGCTGTGGAAGGTGAATGCATATACTGGCTTCTCTCAGGATTCTTTCTGATCCCAGAAGACTGAGTATCTTTAGGTATTAATGTCTTCAAGTGGGAAAGCCGTTTCCATCTTGAGAGGGCATAACTATACCCCCTATTCCATTCATCTGAGGACAGCCAGACCCACCTGTTAAGATATCTATTTCTTGTTTTGCCATGTTCCAGTTTCTGAAGTTTCTTTCTCTATTGCTAACTTTTAGAGCAGTAACCGTTACCATATACTGAATAATTACAATGTTTTAGAAACCCTACTAGGCATTTTACACACAATATTAAATATTGCCTTTCAGTACTTTCAAAATTATTCCCTTTTTACAGATAGGAAAAGTGGGATTTAGGAGTTAACTAAGCAATAGAATTGATATCCAAACTCAAATCTATTTCCTTTAAATGGATATCATGTAAGAGAAAGGTAATCCATTATGTATGGAGACTGGAACACTGTGAGTGAAGTCCTCCAAATGCTCTCTTCTATGCTTGGTATATCACATTTACTGGATGTGTACACTCCATGGTCAGTTCCAATTCTCTTTTGTATTAGCTACCATATATTTTGTATTCTTGAAAATCTGACATTTACAGCCTTCTTGACCTGTGAGACACTTCCTTGGAGGACTAGTCAACTCTTAGAAATAGCAGAAGACTTTCCAGGAACACAAATCAACCAATCTGGAGTTCATATTCCAAACACCTTCTGAATCTGGCTCCAACACTCCAGGGGGCAGTATTCATCTCCCCTAATCACCACAGGGCCAGAAATGAGGCCACCACAGGGATAGTCTCTAAATCCCAGAGCCCAGTAAAATTATCCAAACTAGATAATCATTAACTTGCCTCCTCACCTTTCCTCACCAATTACTTTCTGCAATAACCACAATACAAGTTGTTTTTCATGCTGCTTGCTCGTAGAAGTTTCTGGTGATTCTCCATAGCTTTGCATGTCTTAGATCCATTAGTACATGTACTTCATGTTTCCTGATGGTCATCCCCAAGTCTGCATGTCTTATAATAACTGATTGAAAGAAATCGTGTCTATATTTTATAACATCTCTGCTCTCTATGCCTCTTTTCTTTGACTTAGCTTGCCCTTTGTGCTTAGAAATCTATTGTAAGAATCCCACAGAATCGTTGACAATTATGCTTTAAATCAGGGAGCATTCATTCACTCCATACATATTTATTGAGCATCTATCATGGACAAGCACTGTGCTTGTCACCAGGGATAAAATAATTCTCCCAAAAGACACAACTCCTGCCATTTCCTGCTGTAGAGATTCCATTCTAAAGGTAGAAACAGACAAGTCCGAGGCAGTTATAAAATTTTAAATTAGTAACAGAGGTCAGAATAAGGACATTTGAAAAGGGGCATCTTTAAATTCACATATTTTGATCTACTTCCCCAAGTCATCAACTTTCTTGGGTGGTCCTTTTATTTTGCCATTTTCCAGCTACAGGCTATCTGAAAACTTGACAAATGTGGAGAAGAAGTAGAAAGTGCAGTCTTTACAATTCCCTTATGAGATAAGATAAGCAGTACAGTTATCCTCACATCATAGAAGCAAAGACCAAGACTCAGAGTGAGAAAGTCACTCACTTGGATACAGAAGTGGCAGACAACATAACAAGAATTTGACATTACGTTTGTATTATTTCAAAGACTGCTCTCAACCACAAAGAATATTTTAGCATGACTTTGAGCAAATTTGTCTCCCAGGACCTTCATTTTCGCATGTCTGAAAATAAATATTTAAATGTGTAAAAAAAGGTGGAAAAGCTGAATACCTCTTAGGCCCAATATTCTACAGTTAATGAATAGTAACTGGTGAGAGATAAAAGGTGGGGAAATGTCTTCCATATTTGTCAAAATTTGGATGTTAGTTTTTCCAACTCACTGTTTATTATTCCTACTCTACCATCCTCATTATCTGGTCATACCCAGGGTCTAGAGTTTCTTCCAGCCCCAACCTACATGATTCTATTTTTCTACTAACTCCTACAAATGTGTTCCTTCCCCTGCCTCCTCCATCATCCCCCTGCTTTCTCACATATACAGGTTAACCTGTCTTATGTGCATACATGATTTGATGGAAATGAACCAAAGACTTGTATTTAGGTCTGAAAATTAACTGAATACATAAGAAATGAAAACTACTTTACTTATTCACAGTCTAAGTGAAAAGTCAGTACAGGTTCACTCACTATGGTGAAGTAACAGTAATCAGATGATGCATTAATAGATGTCTATGTGTTTCAGAAAAAGTGGGGGGAGGTCTCACTTCACTTATCTCAGACATTTTGAAAGGATGGAGTTACATTCTGAACATTGTAACTTATCAATTAGAGATAAAATTGAGTAACATTGAGATAAGAGTGATGGGGTGAGAATATAAAAATATTCAACACATATACTTTTTAAAATTTAAGATTGTGGGCCGGCACTGTAGCTCACTAGGCTAATCCTCTGCCTGCGGTGCCGGCACCCAAAGTTCTAGTCTCAGTTGGGGCGCAGGTTCTCTCCCGGTTGCCCCTCTTCCAGGCCAGCTCTCTGCTGTGGCCTGGGAAGGCAGTGGAGGATGGCCCAAGTGCTTGGGCCCTGCACTCACATGGGAGACCAGGAGAAAGCACCTGGCTCCTGGCTTCAGATCAGTGCGGCACGCCGGATGTAGCGGCCATTTGGGGAGTGAATCAATGGAAAGGAAGACCTTTCTCTCTGTCTCTCTCTCTCTCACTGTCTAACCCTGCCTGTCAAAAAAAAATTTAAGATTGTGATCCTGTGAAGCAGATGATAGCCCAAGTCTTTGGGCCTCTGTCACTTATGTTGGAGAAAAGGATGGAGTTCTTGGCTGCTGGCTTTGGGTGACCCAGACTTGGCTGTTGTGGCCATGTGGGGAATGAAGCAGCAGATGAAAAATCTCTCCCTCCTTCTTCCCTACACCATCAATCTGCCTTTCAAATAAATAAATAAATAAATTTTAAAGTTATTGGTCCTATATGGTGCTAGAAGTCAGAAAGCTAGTTACATCTAGGAGGCAGTAGGAGGGAACTCTTGAGGTACTGGGAATGTTTCATGGTTTTATCTGGGCAGACTCCTATGTGAACTTACACTAAATGTTCTCATCATAAAACAAGAGGGAGAGAGGAAACGTTTAGAGATGATGCTTATTTTTATGCTTATTGTCTATGATGACAGTTTCACTGGTATATACTTATCTTCTAACTAATCAAGATATACGAGGGTATTTCAAAAACTTTGTGGAAAATGGAATTAAAAGGCAAATTTATTTGAGTTACAAAATTTTTGAAATCTGTACATAACTTTTTTCATAATATACATTTTATGAACTATTTGAAGACCCTAGGATATATACATTTCATTTTTGGGCACCAAAATAAAATTCTTCTTGTATTTCATTTACTATGAACTTTCTAAAGTACCATCATATACATATAAAAAGCATGAAACTTGGGGCCGGCACCGTCGCTCACTTAGCTAATCCTCCGCCTGCGGCACTGGCATCCCCTATGGGTGCTGGGTTCTAGTCTCGGTTGTTCCTCTTCCAGTTCAGATCTCTGCTGTGGCCTAGGAAGGCAGGGGAGGATGGCCCAAGTGCTTGGACCCTGCACCCGCGTGGGAGACCAGGAGGAAGCACCTGGCTCCTGGCTTTGGATCGGCGTAGCTCCAGCTGTAGTGGCCATTTCGGGGGTGAACCAACAGAAAGGAAGACCTTTCTCTCTGTCTCTCTCTCTCACTGTCTAACTCTATCTGTCAAATTAAAAAAAAAGCATGAAACTTAAATTCATTTAGCTCAGGGCTGGCACTGTGGCATAGTGGGTAAAGCCACTGCCTGCAGTGCCAGCATCCTATATGGGTGGCAGTTTGAGACCTGGCTGCTCCACTTCCTATCAATGTCTCTTCTATGGCCTGGGAAAGCAATAGAAGATGTCCCAAGCCCTTGAGCCCCTGCACCCGCAAGGGAGACCCACAGTCATCTGACTACAAACCCAAGAAGCTCCTGGCTCCTGGCTTTGGATCGGCACAACTGTAGCTGTTGGGGCCAATTGGGGAATGAACCAGTGAATGGAAGACCTCTCTTTCTCTCCTTTTGCCTCTCCTTCTCTCTCTATGTAACTCTGACTTCTGATTTTCAAGCAAAATAAGTAAAAATCTTTAAAAAATTCATTTATCTGCCTATTTTTGATATGCCTTCTATGTTGTATTTATGCTATATGGTAATAGTGGGTGAGAAGAAGGTTCAGGAACATAGGCACCAATATATTCTACTGGAGTGTGCAACCCAGAATAACGTTTCTGAAGGACACTTTAGCAATAGCTATCAAGTGCCTTAATCATTTCCTTGGACTACACTTTGCTAATGACTATAGTGACTACTGTGTCTCATTAATTCAATTTAATTGGGTGAAGAGAAAATGGTAGAATATAAGATACTTGTAAAGTACATTTACAGGGAATGAAACAAGAACATTCTTCAGAACAAGTAGGAAACGCCAACAGGCCTCGCACATTCTTCCCTATCACACGTTTTTAATTATCAATGATGTTTTAGGGGTATTTCATATTAGAATAGGATCCACAATAGCCAAAAGAACCAGTAAGTGAAGTAGACCAATCCTGCGCTCATATTTGAAGTCATCTTTTATTTAACAAATCTTCTTATACATAGAATAAAGTTTTGATTTAATTAACTAATACAGGAATCCAAATGACAAGGATCTCTTCCAAGGAAGACCCATTGGATCCTTTAATAAATGAAAGATCTACAAAAAGTTTATGGAACTATGTATTACTATGATAAAAAAAAAAAAAAACTATGCATGGGTTTCAAAGATTTTTATACCAAAGTAAATTTGTATTTTAATTCCTCTTTTCCATGAAGCATTTGAAGCACCCTCATATATATTTTCATTCTGAAGTTGAGCCATGCATGGAGATATTTCACCAGCCAGTGGTGCTAGATGCCAAGTGGTACAGGGCATCTCTGATGTTTGGCTCTTACCGTCTGCAATGAAGTGCTCGGGCACATGCAGAGTCACCTTCACAGTGAGTGGACAGGACATCTGGCTTCCACACACCATAGCCAGGATGCAGGAGCTCACAGCAATCAGTGTCAAGGCAGTCTTGTTCACTGGGCTTTTCAGCAAACCTAGTAACACAAACATATACACAGAAACATAATTCTATGACATGAGAAAATGGGAAGAACATGGAATCTGGGAATCCTGTTAATATTTCCCTAATGGAAATCTGAAAAAAAAAAAAGAAGAAAAAGAAAGAAACCATAAATTCCAACCTCTGTACTTGTTATGAAATCTCAGTGGCCACGTTTTGTGTCTTAGTTTAACTCTGCAAAATAAGTTTATTATTTGTTCCTTTTGGTAAAGGGAAGAGAAACAAGCCTGCTAAAAATGAAGTGATGTTCACTTCCTTCCCCTCCCAACTTGGTTGGCTACTCTTGTTAATAATTATATGCTACCAACTCTCCATTCTCCTTGGAAGCAAGTGAGAAGACACTGTGCTGTTAAAGTCAGTAGGAACTCATGGAATGATCATGGGTTTGTAGTCAGATGACTGTGGGTTCAAATGTGAGCTTTAGTTTTCATGGGCTGTGTGATCTGCTCCATTCTCCAAAGTCCATTTCCCATAGGTGTGAGAAGGGGATAGTAAATTCCTCTAGGAGGCAAGCAACACCTTAATTCCAAAACCAGAAAAAGATACAACAAAGAAACAGACTACATACCAATATTCCTGATGAACAGAAATGCAAAAAACCTTGACAAAACACTAAGCTAACTGAATCCAACAACACATCAGAAAAATCATTTATCCGGACCAAGTAGGATTGATCCCTGGTATGGTTCAATATTTGCAAATCAATAAATGTGATACATCACATTAACAAATTGAGGCATAAAAATATGATTTTCTCAATAGATGCAGAGAAAGTATCATCCTTTCATGATTTAAAAAAACCTTAAGGAAATTGGGTATAGAAGGAATATACCTCAACACAATTAAGGTAATATATGACAAACACACAGCCAGAATCATATTGAATGGGAAGAAGTTGGAAGAATTCCCACTAAGATCTAAAACCAGACAATGATACCCACTTTTCCCACTGTTACTCAGTATAGTTCGGGAAGTTTTAGCCAGAGCCATTAGGCAAGAAAAAGAAATCAAAGGGATTCAACTGAAAAGGAGAAGTCAAATTATCCCTATTTGTAGATGACTTGATTCAATAAATACAGGAACCAAATGGCTCCACTAAAAGACTATTGGAACTCATAAGAAACTCTGGTAAAGTTGCAGTACATAAAATCAACACACAAAAATCAATACCTTTGTATACACAAACAATGCCATGGCTTAGAAAGAATTTGTAAGATCAGTCCCATTCATAATAGTTACACAAAATTTTAAATATCTTGGAATATATTTAACCAAGGATATAAAATATCTTTACAAAGAAAATTATAAAACATTAAGGAAGAATTAGAAGACAGAAAACAATGGAAGAATTTCCATGTTCATGGATTAGAAGAAATAATATGATCAAAATACCCATGCTACCCAAAGCAAATTTACTGATTCAATGCAATCCCAATTCAAACACTGATGACATTCTTCTCAGATCTAGAAAAAAACAATTCTAAAGTTAATATGCAAGCAGAAGAGAGCCCAAATAGCTAACAAAATCTTAAACAACAGAAACAAAGCCATAGGTATCACAATAACAGATTTCAAGATATACTGCAGATCAATTATAATCGAACAGCCTGGGACGGGCAAAAAAGCAGACAGGTAGACCAATGTAACAGGATAGAAACCCCATAAAAGAACTCACACATCTACAACAAACTAATCTTTGACAAATGAGCTAAAAATCAATCCCTGGAGAAAGGAGAGTCTCTTCAACAAATGGTATTGGGAAAATTGGATCTATGCCTGCAGAAATATGAAACAAGATCCCTACCTTATACCTTATATGAAAATCAACTCACAATGGATCAAGGATCTAAATCTATGACATGATACCATCAGATTACTAGAGGAAAACAACAGGGAAACTCTGCAAGACATTGGCATAGGCAAAGGCTTCTTGGAAAAGGCCCCAGAAGCATAGGCAATAAAGACAAAAATAAACAAATGAGATCATATCAAGCTCAGAGGTTTATGAACTGCAAGGGAAACACTCAACAAAGTGAAGAGGCAACAAACAGAATGGGAGAAAATATTTGCAAATTAAGGATTAATATCCAGGATTTATAAAGAACTTAAAAAAAATCAACAACAACAACAAAAATAATGCAGTTTCAAAATGGGCAAAGGGAGGCCAGTGCTCTGGCATAGTGGGTAAAGCCGTCATCTGCAGTGTCGGCACCCCACATGGGCACTAGTTAGAGACCTGGATGCTCCACTTCTGATCCAACTCTCTTCTATGGCTTGGGAAAGAAGTAGAAGATGGCCCAAGTCCTTGGGCCCCTGCACCCTTGTGGGAGACCTGGAGGAGGCTCGAGGCTCCTGGCTCCTGGCTCCTGGCTTCACACTGGCATAGGTCCAGCCATTGCAGCCAATTGGGGAGTGAACCAGTAGATGGAAGACCTCTCTCTCTCTCTCTCTCTGCTTTTCCTTCTCTCTCTCTGTAACTCTGCCTTTCAAACAAATAAATAAATCTTAATAAAAAAGAAGAAGAAAAAGAAATGGGCAAAGGGCTTGAATTCCTCTGCTTATGGAGAGCACCACAATTTTCATTGGCCAGAAACCTAGACATCATGTTCCAGTCTTCCGTCTTCCTTTTTTATAGCATCTAAACAGCTATGTAGTCCTGTCCATCTCACACACTTCACAATCCACATCTCTCCCCCCATTTCTTCTATCATCTGTTCACTTGCATTATAAGGGGAGTGTGCATGTATCTGTCTACTTCACTTTTTGCTGAAACTCTTTCAGCTATTTTACAGCCATTACTCACAGGATGTGATCCATAGTCATTAGCATGGGAACTCCACACATTCACACCTTTTGTACTGCCTCCTACCTGGCCTGGGTGATACAGGCTAAACTTGTGAAGGGACCCCACAGTCAACATCAGAACAATGCATGACTTATGGTAGATTATGCATTACTTTAGGTGTTGTTTCTTTTAGATAGAACTCCATCTGTGTCTTTGTCCTCTCCCCTTGACTCTTTAAAAACCTATCAAAATTTATCTATCTATCTACCTACCTATCTATCTATGTGTGTGTGTGTGTGTGTGTGTGTGTGGGGAGAGAGAGAGAGAGAGAGAGAGAGAGAGAGAGAGAGAGAGAGAGAAACACCACACTTACATCAACTGGTTCCCTACCCAAATGCCCCTATCAGCGCCAGGCTGGGCTGAAGCTAAGAGCTGGAAACCCAGTCCAGGTCTTCCATGGGGGTGACAAGAACAGATTATTTGAGCCATCACTGTTGCCTCCCAGGATCAGCGAAGATTGAGGAGCTAAAGCCAGGTGTTAAACACAGGGACCGTAGTATGGAGACAGACACTGAACCCAGGCACTCAAATGTGGATGTAGCCATCTTTACCCCTAGGCTAAACACCCATCACTCCATTAGCACTTTCTAAGATTCACCATACATGTAAATTCCTCAGCCTAAGCAGAGGAACTACCTACGCTAATTTTGTCTCCTAAAATACCTTATGCCTCACACTATAATCTAGTAAATGGACAGTAAACTCCTTGAGAGCAAGCACCACATCTTTTATTCACTATTGTATCCCAGCACCCAACATGGTGCCTGGCATATGGTACAATCTCGATGAATGCATCACCATTTTCAAGAATAATGTTAACTATATTAGTTACCAGCACATCACTGGTACTGATCAATCAAAAAGCATTCTATCAAGCACGATATACCAACAGGTTCCAACAGCACAAGTCCTCATGACAGCTCAGTTGTTTGCAATTGTTTATATGTGTATCTATTTCTTCTTAATAAATAGTGAGCTGCTTGAGGAGAGAGATCCCAAAATCACTATCTTTGTGTCTCTCATGCCAAGCTCACAACCTAGGAATTAGATGTGGCTTAACTTCAGAACAGGATCCTTGATTTATTGCTAGCTCAGAACAATGCATGACTTATGGTAGATTGTGCATATATTTGTTGTAGTTATATTAAATAAATGTTAAGTGAAAAAGTAAATTAAGTAAAGAAATAGTTCTGGTTTCAGGAGATGGGAAATACTTAAAACCTAAAAAATGATTCCATGAAAAAATGAATAGGTAATATCTCTTAACTGAAAATAACAAGAATTTATCTTAACCTTTGATAATATAAGAATTTTAGTAACTAAATGGGATAAGGAAGGTAACATGATGATTTCTACTGGATAGGATATGGACAAGGAGTTGGTGCCACGCACAGATCTCATCCTAAAAAGTCAACATATTATTTAACAGCCTCCACACCCACCCTAATAACTCACAGCAACAGCACTGAGTTTCAACTATATACTCAATGGCATTTATTATGGCAGGAAGAACATGTAACAAGGATTCCAGCATGAAAAAACTCTTAGGATGCTGAGACAATAAGAAGGGGCATGAAAGGCAGAGAGAAGCAGGGGGCATTGAGGAGCTGGTGACCTGGACAGTGAACCAGGTACAATAGCACCTCCTTCATCCAAAAGCCAGTGTGATCAAAGCATTCCTTTGACTCATTAACCATCTACCAGAAATATCACTTGACACACAGTGACTCCCAATCTGGGGAAGAAGGCTGAGCAGCAGGAACAAAACTGCTCATTCCATTTCCCTAGGCATTTGCTGGACTAATTGTTTCCTCATGTGTCATTTCAACCTTCATAGTACCCAAGGTCTTTTAGCAGTGAACACAGGTTGTGTAGTCATACTAGCTTATTGACTCTCAGCCTTCTCACCTAGAAACAGTAGTAAAATGATTCTTCAAGAGCATTATAAGAATTAAATGAGACAGAAAATGTCAAATACCTAGCACAGTTTCTGGTTCATAGTAGGTTCTTGGTAAATGGCAATTTCTAAACCAGATAAAGGTACTTGTCTTATCAATGAAAGCAGAAACCAGGATTTATTTATCTCTTCATCCACTACATTACCAGAACATATTAGGAATTGGATTATTCTTCACAGAAGCAGAAGACAAAAAGATTAGTGAAGGGAGGGACATAAAAAATGGAAGGGAGAATGGCAATGAACAGTATTCTGGGGCAATCAGTTACTAGGAGAATGCCTAAATCATTAGGGTTGTGTCTGAGTTAAGGAGGAAGAAACATGCAGGTCAAGCCCACACTAAGGCCAGATGCTCACAGAGCAGCCACCAGGGTTTGGTAAGTTACCATGGCAACTGGATCTGGCAGAAACTTCACAGTGAGACTCAAACAAAGGTGACTTCTTCAGAGTTCCTAGCCTAGAGATCTGGTCATAAGTACTTAGCTCTGAGTAGGAGATATAGCCAGCAACAAGGTGGAAACATCTATCCCATAATACTCATCCTCTCCCCATGCAGACTCTATAATGCATTACTACTGTAGGAAGCAGAGACAAGAAAAGGAACCTCCACTTGCTCACTAATTATTATGACACAAGCATTTTGCCTAGCACTTATCTTTAATACAATCAATTAATTTTATTGAACATTAGTTCTACTTGGACACTCTTCTAGGCACACAGGAAATACAAATGAACAAAACCATCAACGTCCTTGAAGCTTACATTTTAATGGGGGCAAATTTCCTCATTTCACCTCCACAGCAAAGTGTTGCTACTAATGCATTTTACAGAGAACAGAAGTGCAGAGCAATTAAATGACTCACTTAAGATCACCTGAATAGTTTGTATATATCAGAGAGGGGATTAGAATAAGTCATGGTCCATCCTTTGCCTGTATCATACTATTTTCCACTACATCCCATTTCACTACTATCATGTAGTTGCAGAAAGGATGTCCTTTGGAGACACATACCTATGTTCAAACACTTGGTTAACTATAAAATCTATATTTGCCCATTGATCTAATCCTCACAAGACAAAATGGGGGTAGTCATCTTCTTTCAGAGCTGATGTGAAGACAAAAGTAAGATAACATACCTAGTTAGGAAAAAAAGGCTCAATAAACAACAGTTTCAGATCATAACATGAGGATCTTTAGATGGTAACCATCACAGTTGTCCCTAGTTCATGTCCCTACTTACAGTTCCCTTCCTGTACCTTGCAGGAGAACAAGCTGTGCTGTGGGAGTAGAATTCTACCAGAGCGTATCAACTGCTGGGATGGGAGCACATTGATGATCTAATTTCCTTTTTATTTCCCCTCCCTCCAACCCCTCAAGTTCTCTAGTGGCAGTAGAAAATGGCATAAAATGCATTGCTTGAGAAATTCAAATGGAAATAACTCAGCACTGTTGATCCACACACTGCCTATAATTTGGGGTTTCATTGATTCTTGGTTTGGAAATACCAGGTTGAGAGAAGAAAATCAAATTTAAGTTAAATTTAGAAAAAAATCAATCACAAAATGAAGAAAATAGATCCAGATTCATTAAACATGTCTGTGTGGAAAACCTAAAGTAGCTATGCTCCCATTGTTTCCTTCCTCCTAAAATCCCTAGGGGACAAGAATCTGGGCACGATTTCTTTCTTTCAATGGCATATGGGGTTGGGGTGAGGGACTGTAATTCTAGAAATCCAAAACATCTGAGCAGAAGCACCTAGGAGGTGGAAAAAAGCTACTTAAGACAGGAGAAAAAAGACAGGCTTTGGTTCTAGACATGGAGATTTAAAATTAAACTCTTGCCTAACCTTTGACAAGTCACCTAAGCTCTTAAAACCTCAGTTTTCTAACTTAAAATGACAATGGCATTACCTGAAAGAATATCTGTGTGTATTAAATGGGACATCATAATGACAGTACTTTGCACTCTGACACATACCCAAGACTCTGTAAGTTCTCTGTGTCTTTCTTTTCCCTTCATTTCCTCAAAACCTCACTGTCCAGCACTTGGCTTCTGCAGGACACGGTATACTTCCAGAAATGCTGGAATACTGGCTTTTTTATTATCTACAAGCCCTTGTGGACAAATCATCTTCCTCCTCTGAGACTCAATGTCCATATCTGGAATTAAATCATTTAGTCAGTTGTCATCTATTGTGTATCTTTCATATGTCAGACCTCGCATTTTGTGACCACCTATTATTTCATGTGCTTACTGTTTGACTGAATAGAGTAGGTGCTCAATAAATATCTATTGAATGAATGAATGCATGAACGAATGAATGTTTAAGTGTTGTTTCCCTTTCTACCAAGAGATGTCAGTATTGAAATAGTGTTGTTTTTCTCCCCAGAGTCAAATGTATTCAGTCACTTTCTCTGGCAAGGACTGGTCTTTGCCTGGTCAGAAGTTATACAAAAAGCACTTGTTGAGGCCACCCATCTGCCCGCATAGCTACATGACCACTAAAGATTGCTGAATGCCTCATTAACCTCACTGAGTGTCTCGTGGGATTTCTCCTGCACCTGCACTCCAGTGCTTCTCTGCTTCTCTGCTGTATTTCTGGAAACTAAAATTGGGACACATTGTCTGACAAGTGCAAGTGTCATGCTGGAGGCAGGAAGAAAGAGTATTTGAAATTGAGGCTTTCTCAGAAACTCTAGGGTAGATGGCCCCATATCCTCAGCCTGTCTCTTATGTCTGGATTCTCCATGCACTACTTCAGTGTGATGTCTCAATGTTGGCCAATGTTTCTGCCATCTTGCTGACCTGGGTACATATCTCTCCCCATCTGCCCTTCTCCATCTCTGCTGTGAACTAGTCCTTGATTCTCTGACCTTGATACTCTTAAATCCATGGTATCCTTTAAATTGTATGTGATTTCTCCGATCTCTCATCTTTCATGGGTTTATCCTACAGGAGAGTGATGTAAATATTCAGTCATCTCTCATATGCCTACTTTCAAAAGCAGCAAAAGCAACACTTAGAAAGCAGTGATTCTATTCTCAGGTAGTTAATGTTCAAAGAGTCCTAGAATCTCACTCTATGGGCCAACTTTTGCTATCCAAGTTAAGTAGGATGCTTTTAATTCCTCCACTTCAGAGTAGGTATTTAGTTAATTACAGGTGGCAGTTAGGTTGCCTTGAGCTTTCTTTCCTTCAAACCAAATATTTCTAACTTTATTTCTCTAAAGTCACATTTTGAGTATCTTTATTATACTATGCAATTATTTTTTTATATTCTAAATGGTACTGATATTTTTAAACATTTCAGAATACTTCAATTTACAAAACAAAATTTGTGAGCCAGTTTCCTTAAGTGACTTTCTAAGTTAAAAATAGACCACCTCCTCCTCCTCATCATCATCATCACTAACATTTATAACATTTATAACTTCATATACAATCATCACTAACATTTATGACAATATTTGTGGGTCCAACAATGTAATTAAAATTATTTCAGGCAGCATTTCACTTATTCTTCATAACAGCTTCATAAGATGGCTTATATTATTACTGAAATTTAAATGTAAGGTAAATGAGGCTACCTCTTGCCAAAAGCCAGGCAAAAGTCCCAGGGTGATAGGGCTGATCCAGAAAATCATTTGACTTCAGCCTCCAAGCTGATAAACAATACCACCCACAAATCCCTATCAACCTCTGGATACAGACTAAGCAGTGTGGAAGTAAAACCCTACCTGCTGAACTACTTACAGTTCTCAGTTTGTGTGGACTTATTATTATCATTATCTCACCTGATGCAGATCTTTCTTTTTTTATTTATTTGACAGAAGAGTTATAGACAGAGAGAGAGACCGAAAGAAAGGTCTTCCTTCCATTGGTTCACTCCCCAAATGGCTGCCACGGCCAGCGCTGTGCCAATCCGAAGCCAGGAGCCAGATGCTTCTTCCTGGTCTCCCATGTGGGTACAGGGACCCAAGCACCTGGGCCATCCTCCACTGCCCTCCCGGGCCACAGCAGAGAGCTGGACTGGAAGAGGAGCAACCAGGACTAGAACCCGGCACCCATATGGGATGCTGGCACAGCAGGCAGAGGATTAACCAAGTGAGCCACTGCGCTGGCCCCACCTGATGCAGATCTTTCAACATCATCTTCAAAGAGACCTCCGTATAACCAGAGAACTTTAAAAGGATGACAGACAGTAAGCTAAATGGCTCTTCTTCATCCTTCCTCTGCCCTAGAAAAGACTACATGGCCTGGTCACCAGAGTATACCCTTAGCTAGTTCTGCTTCATGAATAAGGAGAGTTTCAAAAGCTCAGGCTTGGATAGTTGGCACAGTGATAGTTAAATTCACTGGTGGCAGTCACTGAATAAGGCTACAAACAATTGGTTCTCAGGATTTCTCTGTGGACATTTCAAGTAGATGTGCCTGCAAATGCAAACGTAACTTCAAGGTAGTGATGATGGAGATGTTGACAATGGTGTTGGCGACGAAGATGCTACAGAAGATGCCATCTATTTTTGGTTCTTATTATTTTATGAATGATTTCCAAATATCTCATTAACATTCCATCAAATTCCTATTCAGTCAATGATGTTGTTATCCCCAGTAGACAAATAAGGAAACAGAGACTTGATGGTGAACTCATATTCAAATACCAAAGGAGCTTAGAAACTATGACTCCTGATTCAGAGTGCTCATTCGAAGACACTATGCTGCAAATGCCTGGCCTCTCTCTCACTGGTAGGGTGTGAAGGTAGGATCACAATCTGCAGCCCCTGCCTTTTGATCCATTTTTCTCACAAATATATATTTGTCACAAACTTGTGACAAACGCTGTCTCAAGTCAGTGCAGTATTTCCCATGAAACGAGATATATCTTGAAAAGAAAATTTTCCATGCTCAAAAAAATCTGGGACACACTACATTCTGCATCCCCTCTTAATGTGCCAGAGTATATACTTGGTATTAAGGTCTCTGAAAAGGCTTGCATTACATTATGTTTCCTGCTGTTTCTCCAAAGTATTAACATATTGCAGAACCATCAGTCTATGAAACAAAGTAAGGAAACAGTGTGCTAGTTCAATCATTTATGCAAAATTTGTATAAATAGCAATATCAGTATATTCCAATAATGAACTGCTGCCCCCATGCCAGGCACTGTGTTTAAGATTGTATGGACATAATTCCATTTAAGCTTCCCAACAGCCAAGCAACTCAGAGATTACCACTTTCATTTAATAATGGAAAACAAGATTTGGCTATTGTTAGGAAGTAGAGAGTGACGTTTCAATAGTCATATTTGTCTGGCTTCAGAGTCTGTACTCTTCTGGCCCCTAAGTGTTAAAGTCATAGAAAAATGCAAAGAGAGAAAAGAGGCAGGTACAAGAGGCAAGTTCAAGAGGTTAAAGACTATTCAACTTATATTTAGCAGGCTGATGGAATGCATTAAGGTAAAGCAAAAGATCCTGTATTGAAAAGATGAAATTGCAGTACAGATGAATACCATAGAGGAGATAATTCAAAAGAGCTAAGGTTCTAGAAAGGCTCAGAAATAAATGGCAAAGGTGGAAGGCAGGTTTCAGATTTACGGTGATCACCAGCATGTACCGACGAACCAAAAATGCTGTTTTAAAAAGATGCCGCTGGCTGATCCCCATGTTAGCCCTTTTACCATCGTAGGCTGTCTACCTGCATCACAACATTCAGTCCACAACACTGACAGAATGGAGAGTGACAGAGGAGTGTTAGGGACCAAGTAGTGCTAAGAGGCAGAGCAGAAGAGCAGCCACAAGTTTCCATGGCTACCAAGGAAGATCAGGACCAATCACCTCCTATGAAAGGCACATTTCCACCTCCTCTGTATCAGAACTTGCAAAAAAGTCAATGTTACATTCTTCTAAATGTCAGTGGATTTGGCCCAAGGTTGGTGAAAGCAGAAGCAGAGAAATAAAATTTGTTGTGCATTTAATATGTGCTAGATCCGATCTGGTGTCATTTGCTTGCAGAATCTCTTATTGTATATGAGCACTGAGAGTCCCAGCCTTTATTTGACATTGGTAAAAAGGAAAGCTTGGAGGGTTTAATTGACATTCTCAGTCTCAGAACTAGTAAAGGACAGATATGGAAGATGAATCAAGACCTACTGACCTGCAAGCTCATTTTTTTCTTCTAAGCCTCCATAGCTTCCTGCCCCTGTAGACCCATGATGACTATTGCTGGCCATACTGCTTCTAATGAGAGGAGGATTTCTCAAGATCTGTGTTCAGTCCTCTTTACCCCTTTCTCCTAACACTAACACTGTTCCTAAGAAGTAATGGGAAATGGAGTTCTACCTGATAGTCCATAAATCCTCTACTGCAGTAAGATTTGTCTGTTCCCTTTCTCTGTGGGTAGCCACATGCATTCCCCTACTTTTCCACAACGTTCAAGATAGATCAGCTTTTCAAGGCCAAAGGGAATGCCCATCTCCTAGACATCTGCCTTTAACATCACAAGTCACAGGAATTTAATATTCTCCTTAACTCCTATCTCACATATCATTTGTTCTAAATGATTCACAGGACCTGAGATTGACAGGGTACTGTAAAGGCTTTTACCCTAACCTGCTATAGAATGCAGATACTTTACTGCAATGTCTTCCTCATGGTCATCCAACCTGTGTTTGAACATCACCAAAACTGGAGCTTGTGAATTCAAAAGAAAATATATTAGAGATGAGAAGGATGAGGGAGAAGAGGAAAAGGAGGAGGATGGTGATGATAATGACATTTGCTTTTGATGACAGCAGTTACTAGATATGACATTTTGTACAGATAATACATATATTACTTTATTTTATCGATCAGAAAGGTTTGCTGGCTCCTCATTTTACAAATGAAAAAACTGAATCTACCCCAAGGCTAGAATGCTATTGAGAGGCAAACTTGAATTCAAATCTAGATCTGGATTTTAAAATTCTAGTGCTTCTATGTGGTCTCCCTTCACTGATAACACCCAAGGCAAAGACTCTCTCAATGCTGAATGAAAATCTACTCAACAGCTGTAACCAGTTGAATATATTCCTGCCTCCAGGGGCTCTGTAAACTAGCTGCTACCCCTTCTCTCTCATACAGCCATTGGTTGAACACATAAAAGAGACTCTCTACCCACCTTTGATTCAAAACGCAGATTCTACTACTTGTCTCTCACATGAAGGAAATATTCACAGGTCCAGGAAAAACAGAGCTGGAGGAGTCAATTAGATCAGCTGCTCAAATCCATCATGTTAAGATTAGGAGGAGGAAACTGAGCAGAAGTAGGAAGGAGAGAAGCCTTAACCAAAGTTAGTTTTCCTAGAGCCACAGATAGATCCCACCCACCGCAGCTCCCAGAACAATATTCTTCACTTCAACATTATGAATAGTTGTTGTCT
The DNA here is from genome assembly GCF_964237555.1 of Oryctolagus cuniculus. NCBI lineage: Eukaryota > Metazoa > Chordata > Mammalia > Lagomorpha > Leporidae > Oryctolagus > Oryctolagus cuniculus. The sequence continues at coordinate 220,619,242 of NC_091432.1, forward strand.
TTCCCTACCTCAATCAATATCTTCTGGAACAAAGACAGTGTACCTAATGCTTCTCTAATCCCATGTGGCACTGGCTGTAGTATCTCATAAAGGACTAGATATTAGATGGGCCCAACTGGGACATTTTGGCAAACACCAACTTGTAATTAGGATGAACCATATCCAAACATCCCCACAAAAAGACTATAATAGACTGGTACAACTCGGATTGTGGTAATGGAACATGGACTATAAATTTAGAGAAAATTAGATTTGAATACCAGTTCTGTCATTTTCTAGTGAACCTTCAGGAATTCCATTTTCCTCATCTGTAAAATGGGAATAACATCTATTTGAGAGAATCATTAGAAAGATTAAATAGGGTAATATACACTATATAACAGAAACAAAGATTATCTGCTTTGTCACCACCATCACCATCACCACTTCCACCACCACCACTACCCATACCACCACCATCAACAGTATTACATGCTAATTTGATATCACATGCACATTTGATATCACATGCTAATCCTTTTCAATCAAAGATTTTCTGTTTTCTAACTGACCTAAGTAACAAAACTTTATGTATCCCAGGAAAGCTTTATATGTTTCCTGTTGCCTATATTGAATTTAACTGCTTAAAAGGAGCTAGCTTCTGCAGTTCAATACACAATAGCTAAGATATGGAATCAACCCAAATGTCTGTTAACTGAAGACTGGATAAAGAAATTATGGGATATATATATATATATACACACACACACACACACACACACACACACACCACAGAATACTATACAGTGGTAAAAAAAAATCAAATCCTGTTGTTTGCAACAAAATGGATGCAACAGGAAACCCTGATCTTTGGTAACTAATAGATCACTTAAAAGGTATCTATAGGCATGAAACTGACACTTTGAGATGCGTTGATTTTGAACAGCCCTTGCCTTTGTTGTGTCTGAGACACAGCAAACAGAGGAGCACAACACATTGATAAAATTTGATGGTCCTTTATTGCCAGTGGTGGAGAGCAGGCTCATGCCCAAAGAACTCTCGATCCCAAAGCCCAAAGCAACAGAGTTTATAAAGGAAAAAGCCACAAAATCAGGAGGAGAATACATGGTTACCAGGGTCAAGCTAACCTAAAACCTATGTGAAACTAATATCAATTATAATCTTAACAATACTAGTTACAATCTTAACAATCTGAATTATAATCTTGACATTATTCCAGGTATTGGCTTAAATCATATGTAGGACATAGACAAATTACATTTTTATAATTAACCTAGGTACAGTCTATCCATTTCCAAGCTTAACAATCATGCTGGGGGTTTCTATGCTTTGCCAAGTGTGATGCAGGTTGCCAAATGTGATGTAGTGGACTGTTATTGTATGAGTGTTTTAGATCATAGTTTCATACCAGGGTCCCATGATGGGTGGCAGGTGCCTTCCTAGGATGGGGTCTCAGGTGCTCCAAAATGGAGTATCTACTATCAAGGTGTTATTTCATATTGACTATGTATTGAACTATTTACTTAGTATAGAGTTAATCTTATGGGTATAAAGTTGATTGAAGATAGTTCTTAATAAAAAATACGAATGGGAATAGGAGAGGGAAGAGGAAGAAGGGTGAGAATGTGAGTGGGAGGGCAGGTAGGGTGGGAAGAATCACTGTTTCTAAAGTTATATTCATAAAATGCATGAAGTTTGTGTACCTTAAGTAAAAGGTTTCCAGGAAAAATAAAAATAAATAAATAAGTTATATATAAGAAAGGAGCTAGCTACATCTGATTAGATTTGATCTATAGCTTTGGTTTTTTAAAATGCTCAGGCTTAATTTACTTTGACCAAATGATTTAAATCTGACACTTTTACATCTAAACCCCCCAAAACTAAGTCTTTAACATTGAGGCTTCCAGCTAGATCCCTGGAACTCTCACAAGACAAGACTGTCTATTGGGAAAGATAGCAACTGACTTATGTTTTGTGTTATCCAGGATTAACTAACCAAAACCCATCAAATTCCAGGCAATACTTCAGACAACGCCCCCAAGGAAGTCCACATTGTACCAGGGACCCTTAGATCCAACCCTTAGAAGAATGCCCTGCTGCTGTCCCTCCATGATGCCCCTTTTCAGCATGAAGCAGCCAGAGCAGTCCTCACCCCACATCCCTAAAGGAAGTTAGGGTCCATTCTACTGGCAGAGGGAATGTGAGGAAGCAGACAGGTTAATAGGCAGTTAGGTTGGTTGCATTCAAAACGAGAAAAGGGGAAAACTATAAGATGATGCAAAATGCTTGTTTCTCCCCTAAGCTGCCTTTAGCAAGACAAAAGAACCCATCCCACCCTTCTGAGTTTCTAGTTTTATCATGAATGCATAAGAAGAAGTCACTTATCCCACCTTTCTAATGCTCTTTTGTTCCTTCCTGAGCAAGCAAGACAGGGCAATCAAGATTACAAATCCAGTCTTTTGATGAGTTTTGTCCCAGCCTACTAACTGATGGTTAGCTGCTATTCTATCCCTGTACTCCGCCCCACAAAACTGTGCTTAGAAGACTCCAATGGCCACTGTTTCTTGGGTTTCCCTCTCTGAACCACCTTCCTGGCTGCTGTGGCAAGAGGTTCCTGACTTAAATAAATCTCTTGCTTTGCTCTCAAAAATAAGTTCATTAATATAGACTCTGACCTTTGTGTCCAAAAGATCATCTGCATGAATTCAGGATGGATCAGAAGTGAGAGAACAACCATGGGGCGTGGAGGATACTGAGTTTACAGTAAGAGATCAAAACACATGCACAACAACCTAGAATGTGCTAAGCCTCTGATGGACCCTTTGAACTCTGTGTTTAATTTGTTTCCCCTCATTTTATGGATCAAGAAACTATGTTCAGAGAAGAGGGAGGACTGGTTCTGCTCAAAGTCACACACCCAGTAAGCAGCAAAGTTGGTTGCAACTCAGATGTGTATGATGTGCTAATACAGATAAGTGGTCCATGTTCTGAAGAAAGTGGTCATGATTGGAACACGACCCCATCAAGAGAGAACACCTTGAAACAAGAAAGACAGAGAGGCCTTTGATATGGGTGCCCTAGAATAATTAAACACAGATAAAGGGAAACAAAACAGATGTTCTGCATTTGCAGAACCAAGCCATGGAGTCTTATCACTTGGAATTAATTGTTTCACTTTCTCCTTAAAACAATCCCCTGAGGTATATATATCATTATCCCCATTGTACAAAAACAAGGAACATGAAGCTTAGGAAGAAGAGACAATTGTTCCAAGCTGCACACACAGAGGCCCTGGGATTCAAGCCAAATCTGCTTGACCCCAGAAATATCTTTGCTTCTGTGAGTTCTTACTGGGCTTGTTTATCATCAAGGTCGTTTGCAAATCTAAGAAACCATAAGGAGCCTTGGCTTGAGTAGGGAGGTTCCAAAGTTCTTGCCCAGTACCCAAACCCTCACTCTGGAAAATTAAGATGTTGTGGCCCTGTAGGGGACAGGGGATGCTGTCCTTTCCTGGGTACAGTGTTCAGCTGCAGAGCACTGGATGGAATTTATTAGAATAAACATGCCCATCCTCAGCTCTTTAAATTGAGAGGATTTTTTTTTCTGTATTTCCAATCTACTTCCTCAAATCACTAACATTTCAGTAAAAGCATGTTTCATTGTGTTTAAACAGCCATCTGGAGATAAACAGCTTTGCCTTTAGACCTTTGAGGAAGGAATATAAAAAAAACATAAAAGAAGAAAAAAATAAGAAAGGAAAAAAATGTTATGTTAAGCATTTCTGCCCAAACACATTTCTACACAGAGGCCTCTACCCATTTCAGGCTGACATTCTCGGCAGAAAACCTTTCAAGCCTGCTGGTTTAAATATATCACCTCCAAAAGAACAACAAGGGCCTCAGCCTAAGGGGCATTCTAGAACCACTTCCTGTCTTGTGTTTTAGTGTGAAGGCAACGTCTGAAGGTTGTGTAAAGACCTCCCTTCTCTGAATCTGGAGCTCCAACTTGAATGCAACTTGAAAGCAGACCATCGTTGCTCACCAGGAACCATTGAGTAAATCCCTCTATGCTGCAAGACTCCTGTTTCTCCATCTATAACAGGAACAATGCTAATCATTCAACAAATATTTATTGAGGGCCCACTCTTCAATGAACTCTGTGCTGTGAGCTGGGGATACAGATATCAGAGCCATCAAGGATTTTGATAGAAGACCCCTGAAGAGAAATGGCAAAGGTCAGTGCAGAGAGGAAAAGACCTAACCCAGGATTGAGGGTCATAGAATGATTACCAAGAGGTGAGGCATGTAGCATACATAAGCATTAGCTGAGTAGAAACCAGAGAAGAAATTTTGGAGAAAGGAATAGTAGGGCTCTGCACATAAATAGTATGGTGGAAATATCAGGTACAAGTAGTGTAGTGTAGACAGCAGCACCCAGGAAACTAGGTGGGAAGAGATCACAAAGAAAGTTACAGTCCATCATAAGGAAAGAAGGCTTCATCCTAGATAATGTCTCAAGTCCTCTCAAGCCAGCCCTCCAAGCCACATGCAAGCCTGAAACATAGCCTCACTCATTTACTTTGACAACAAAAATGTGGTTAAGTACCTACTCAGTGCCAGCTATTATGCTAGGTGTTGGAGACACAGTGGGGACTTCCTAATCCCAAAGGGTGAGTTATCAGGCATATTGGGATCTGAAGCCATTGTACAAGGGATGAGATCTACAACATGTATCTCTAACTGGAGAACAAGGAGAGGAAATTGGGCTAGAAGAAGAAATCTTAGTCTGCAAAAGCATCATGTAAGAGTACCAAACAATGTCTACATCAGAGGCAGCTGAAGGATATACTAGATGGAGTAAGAGATCATGAGCTTGGTGATAAGTCACTCATCCAGTACATGAACTACAAAGACACATGAAGAATATTCAGGATCACTAGCAATCAGGGAAATGCAAATCAAAACCACAATGAAGTTTCACCTCACCCCGGTTAGAATGGCTCACATTCAGAAATCTACCAACAACAGATGCTGGCGAGGATGTAGGGGAAAAGGGACACTAACCCACTGCTGGTGGGAATGCAAACTGGTAAAGCCACTGTGGAAGACAATTTGGAGATTGCTCAGAAACCTGAATATAGCCCTACCACATGACCCAGCCATCCCACTCCTTGGAATTTACCCAAAGGAAATTAAATTGGCAAATAAAAGAGCTGTCTGCACCTTAATGTTTATTGCAGCTCAATTCACAATAGCTAAGACATGGAATCAACCTAAATGCCCATCAACAGTAGACTGGATAAAGAAATTTTGGGATATGTACTCTATAGAATACTATACAGTAGTAAAAAAAATGAAATCCGGTCATTTGCAACAAAATGGAGGAATCTAGAAAACATCATGCTGATTGAAATAAGCCAGTCCCAAAGGGACAAATATCATATATTCTCCCTGATCGGTGACAACTAACTGAGCACATAAAAGGAAACCTGTTGAAGTGAAATGGACACTATGAGAAACAATGACTTGATCAGCCCTTGTCCTGACTGTCAAGAAACAACTTACTATTTTATTCCTTTTAGTATTTTTTGTTCTACTTGGTACAATTGGTTAAACTCTTTGATTAACACACAATTATTCTTAGGTGTTTAAAATTACTGAGGGGTGATCTCTGTTAAATATAAGAGTGGGAATGAGGGAGGGAGGAGATGTACAGTTTGGCACATGCTTACTCAGACTTACCCCGATGGTAGAGATGGAAACGTGCCAGAGAATTCTAATTCAATTCCATCAGGGTGGCATATACCAATGCCATCTTACTTGTTAAAGTGATCAGTTTAAGTTCATAGTTGATCAAAAAGATAGGATTAAGTGTCAAAGGGATTACATAAATAAGACCAGTGTCTGCGAATAATAATTGATAGAATTAAAAAGGAGAGAATGATCCTACATGGGAGGCGGGATACACAGCAGACTCATAGAATGGCAAATGCCCTGAACAGCACTCTGGCCTCGGAATCAGCCCTTAAGGCATTCAGATCTGGCTAGAAAGCCCATGAGAGTTTCGCAGGCATGGAAAGCCAAGACACTCTAGCAAAAAATGACCTAGATGGGGGGGTCTCTGTGAATGAGATCCCAGCAGAAAGAATGGGCCATCAAAGAAGGAGATACCTTTCTCTGAAGGTAGGAGAGAACTTCCACTTTGAATATGGCCTTGTCCAAATAAGATCAGAGTTGGTGAACCCAAGAGGCTTCCATAGCCTTGGCAGCTCCTGACAAGAACCTCAGATGATTACTGACGTCATAAATAAAAGTGTCAATTGTTAAATCAACAATGGGAGTCACTGTGCACTTACTCCCATTGGAGGATTTCTGTCCTTAATATGTTGTACTATGTGAATTAATGGAAAAACTAATATTCAGCCAGCGCCGTGGCTCACTAGGCTAATCCTCTGCCTTGCGGTGCCGGCACACAGTGTTCTAGTCCCGGTCCGGGAGCCGGATTCTGTCCCGGTTGCCCCTCTTCCAGGCCAGCTCTCTGCTGTGGCCAGGGGATGCAGTGGAGGATAGCCCAAGTCCTTACGCCCTGCACCCCATGGCAGACCAGGATAAGCACCTGGCTCCTGCCATTGGATCAGCGCGGTGCGCCAGCTGCGCGCCTGCCGCAGCAGCCATTGGAGGGTAAACCAATGGCAAAAGGAAGACTTTTCTCTCTGTCTCTCTCTCTCTCACTGTCCACTCTGCCTGTCAAAAAAAAAAAAAAAAAAAAACCTAATATTCAAACAGTACTTTATACTTTCTGTGTCCGTGTGGGTGCAGTCTGTTGAAATCTTTACTTAGTATATACTAAATTGATCTATATATAAAGATGATTGAAAATGAATCTTGATTAAGGATGGGATGGGAGAGGGAGTGGGAGATGGGATGGTTGTGGGTGGGAAGGAGGTTATGGGGGGAAAAGCCCCTGTGATTCAAAAGTTGTACTTTGGAAATTTATATTTATTAAATAAAAGTTGAAAAAAAAAGAAACAAGTACATGGACTAGAACAAGCTCATGTTACCTGAACTAAAAGGAAGATTTTGTTTGGAGAAAAGGAAAGTATTGAGATATGAACTTCAGTAGAAGTACTGAGATATGTACTTTCTTTTATTTATTTATTTATTTTATTTGACAGGTAGAGTTACAGACAGTGAGAGAGAGAGAGAGACAAAGAGAAAGGTTTTCCTTCTGTTGGTTCACCCCCAAATGGCCGCTACAGCTGGCGCTGCGTTGATCCAAAGCCAAGAGACAGGTACATCCTCCCGGTCTCCCACGTGGGTGCAGGGGCCCAAGCACCTGGGCCATCCTCCACTGCCCTCCCGGGCCACAGCAGAGAGCTGGACTGGAAGAGGAGCAACCAGGACTAGAACCCAGCACCCATATGGGATGCCAGCGATGCAGATGGAGGATAAACCAAGTGAGCCACGGCACCAGCCCCCGAGATATGTATTTTCTAAATAGCTCTAATGCCCACTGCTTCTGGTGTTCCTGCCCTTGTGTAATCCAATTCCCTAGTGACTTGTTCTGTCAAATGGAATACAGGAAAAGCTATAGGACACTGATTTCACTGCTGGGTTACAAAGTGTTGACTTCTATTTTGCTCACACTGTCTTGGTCTCTTCTCACTTTATTGCTCTGGACAAACCTTGTGAACAGCCCTACAGAGAGGCCCAAATGATAAGGGGCTGAAGTTGGCCTCTGACTCATTGGTATTAAGGAAGGACCTGAATCTCACTGACAACCACATGAGTGAGTTGAGAGGCAAGTCAAATCTTGAGGTGACTACAGCCCTGGTTGGCAACTTCAGGTCAGCCCCATGAGACATCTTGGGCTGGAGGACCAGTCATAAACTGCCTGGATTCTTGACCTCCAGAAACTGTGATATAATAAAAGTCTGTTGTAATTTCAAGAAGCTAATTTGCATGTTATTTATTACAAAAAATAGATACCAAGTCCTATAACTGAGAGAGGCTGAAAAGTGTCTATCCCTAGCAGGAGATTTAGAGATTTTAAGTTTAGAAGGGACTTATGGGCATTTAAAAAATATTCCCCAAGCTGATGGTACATGCCAGACCTTGGGCAAGTCATAAGACTTGCACTGGAGCCAGGCGGAGTCCTGCTCTGGAGGAGCCACAGTCAGGGCAGCGAGAAGATCAGTAGGAAACATAATTACACTGTGCTGTTAACGTCTTGGTTGTTTTACTGAAGAAGTCAAAACAATTGTAACATCTGAGAGGAAACGGCCTGTGCAGATTGCTTGACAAAATCAGGGCTGGCTTCATGGAGGCAACATACGAGCTGGTTGTTTTATCGTCACAAAGGCAGCTATCTCTGAAGAGCCTGTGTTCATACATCAAGCCTGGAGTGATATTGGTGAAACGGAAAGCTTGTGAGCTCTGCAATCAGGAAAATTAAGTTTGATACCCAGATCAATAATTGCTTAACACTATGAACTTGGGAAGTCAATACAAGGGAAGAGCTTAGAAAATAGCCCTTAGAGATCTACATGGCTGGCATCAAGCACCAGCGCTGTACAGTACTAGTTGAGACGCTGGTACAAGTGATTTTATAATTATTCAAAGCCTCGACATCCCCATTTGTAAAGCAGAAGTAATTAAAATGCCCAGTTCATAAGATTACTTGAGATGAAGCAAGAAAATTTTAGCATAGTGGCTGATATTAAGAAAGTCCTGATAATTGTTAGCTAATATCACTGAAAGTTATTTAACTTCTTCATGTCTCTTTATGCATGTAAAGCTGCCAGTACGTTGCTCAGTATATATTGAGTATTTAGTGACTGCTTGCTGCCTTAATTATTACAATTATTAGCAAAGTCCCTAGATCCAGTGAATTTGCATAGTTCCCCTGGCTGAATGGCTGGTCCAACATGATGTATTGAAGCCACGAGAGCTTGTGCATTTGTAGCCCCCTACCCCATGCTCATGGCTCTCAGTTCCTTGTAAAGGCATGGATGGGGCACAAATTATTCCTGAAAAACCAACTCTGCTGAGTCAGGGACAAGGTAGCAGTGGTTCCCCAAGCAACTATAATTCAGGTGCTACACATATCTAGAGTTTCTTGCATGTGCCATTAAATTTAAGGGGCAGCAATAACAGTAACAACATTAGCACATATTTATTTATAAAGTACCCATACCTGAATATCCTGAAGAGAAAAAAATAGAAATCCTACAAAATTTTATAGAAATCTTTGTATATATGTGAATGTATGAATAAGTGTATAGGAATTGAGACCATGGTGTATGCACGCTTAGAGTAGAAGTAACAGCAGCACTGGGACTCGTAACTATGAATGTCTTCTTCCATTTCAATTGTCAACCAGGACCAGAATTATTAGCAATGTCTCTGGCTTCATGGTTTTGCGGTAGTCAGCAGCTCAAAGAATAGATAATGCCATTGTAAAAGTCAGCAAGGTTCAATTTCCCTGATTTACCAGGTTTTGGTGATATGACTTTAGGCTGGTCATTTCTGGTTTTGTAGCATCAGGTTCCTCAAAACATAAAATAGGTACAATCATATCTTTGTCTTACTCCGAATCCAATAAATAGACACTCTCACTTTTTATCTCTTACTACATGCTTAAATATATCAAAGTGCATTGTTTATACAGACTAAATACCCAACTGGCTATTGTTAAGATCATTTAGCAAAGTCCTATAACCAGGTAGTGGGAAATGTAGAACTTGCACTCCTGCCAGATGACTCCACGTTCCTCAAGGTTGTAGATCTTGGCTTATTCTCTCTAACATAGAAACTGGTACTGAGTATCAATTTCACATTTAGTGAATGAACACATGGATTAAAAAAAAATGAATGAACAAAGCCCCCAACCAATTGCTTATTTCATAAAAAGACAGCAGGCTTCATGGGATCTTTTCAAGGGGCAGGGAATCTTGTCACTTTCTCCTTGGTACACAGAATGAGGTGGACAAGAGTCTTAGCTGGACAACAGGTCACTTTGTGTCACAAGGAAAATATTAACAGCTGCCATGTTTAAATACTTTGGCCCAAACCCTGGACTAAGTGCTCTGCATGGAGTTTTGTTGTTGTTGCTGTCATTAAGGTTTATTTTATTTATATGAAAGGTGGAATTATAGAGAGAGACTAGAGGCAGAGAGAGAGAGAGATGTTCCATCTGCTGCTTTACTCCCCAAATGGCTGCAACAGCCAGGACCGAGCCAAGCTGAAACCAGGAGCTGCATCTGGGCCTCCCACATGGGTGCAGGGGTCCAAGCACTTGGTCCATCTTCCTCTGCGTTCCTAGGCACACTAAGAGGTGGCTGGATTGGAAGCAGAGCATCTGAGACTCAAATCAGTACCCATATGGGATGCCAACATTGCAGATAGTGGCCTAGCCCTGCATGGAGTATTTTCATCTCATCCTTATAACAATACTGTGATGGAGTTATGGTTACTACATCCATTTAGCAGAGGAGAAAATTAAGACCATATGTGTGAAATTTCATGTGTTTGATCACACAACTAAAAAAATTTGAACCCACTATGTCTGACACTAGTATGCAGCCTCTCTAACTCTCAGTCACACTGTCTCCCACAGGACACCCTTCTGAACCAGAAGAAGAGACCTCTAAGTGTAGCAGAAATTGAACCAGGAACTGCTAGGCACAGGGAGTTGAAAAAAAATGTATGTGGCCTCCTTCCTTGTCAAGTTCCCAGTCTGAAGAAGGTAGGAGTTCATAGGCATGAGTATGTTATTTTCACTCTGATGCATAGTAGGATAGAGAAAAAGAGAAGGGAAGAATATGTTTACAAGAAGGATCGCTTTTAGAAAGGGATATTAAAGCCCAGTATTAATGATGGGAAGGAAATATATTCAAAGCAGCAGGATGGATGTTACAAAGTAAAACACAGTGGAAAAGAGAGTGAATGACACGATATGAGGCCACAGAGGTGAGCAGGAGCATTCAACCTTGAAGGCCAAGTAGAGGTGTTTACCCTGAACAAGAACAGAACAGGGAAACCACTGAAGGGTATTGAAAAAGAAGGCAGGGCTGATGCTGCAGCATAGTGGGTTAAGCCACAGTATGCAGTGCCAGCATCCCATATGGGCACAGGTTTGAGTCCTAGCTGCCCCACTTCCAATCCAGCTCCACACTGATTTGCCTGGCAAAGCAGTGGAAGATGGCCCAAGGGAGGCCCGGGTAAAGCTCCTGGCTCCTGACTTCAGATTGGTCTAGCTCCAGCTGCTGCAGCCATTCGGAGGTGAACTAGCAGATAGACGGTCTCTCTCTCTCTCTCTCTCTCTCTCTCCCTCCCTCCCTCCCTCCCTCCCTCCCTCTCTCTCTCTCTGTAACTCAGCTTTTCAAACAAATAATAATTTAAAAAAAAAAAGAAAAAGAAATTGACATGAAGAGGCTGTATGTAATAGTGTTGATGCTGTCTGCTAGAGAGCATGGAATCATTGCCTGAGTAACAGTGAGGAGCAAGGGTACACCTCTTCCAGTCCAGCCCTCTGCTTGGCCCTGGAAGGCAGTGGAGGATGGCCAAAGTGCTTGGGCCCCTGCACCCAGATGGGAGGCCAGGAGGAAACACTTGGCTCCTGGCTTCTGATTGGCGCAGCTTCAGCCATAGCGGCCATTTGGGGAGTGAACCAATGGAAGGAAGACCTCTCTGTCTCTCTCTCTCACTGTCTATCTGTCAAATAAAAAAAAAAAAAAGAATTTACAGTATGGAAATCAGCACATGCCACAAATTAGGCTAGTTGTTTGTTTTCCATAGAGCTGGTCTGCCAGCACAGGTTGGATCATGGGGCTTATGGTGTAATAGCTTCTTTTCCTGATTCACAGGCAAAAATATATATACATAGAAATCTAGGTCACAGTTACAAACTATACACTCATCCTTTTTTTTCTTTTTTTTTTTAGGAAGTCTAAGAATTTTTAGGGCAGATTTCAGATGGCTGGAGTCAGACATACCTGGGTTTGTATTATGCTGCCAGCATTCACAATTCAGGATCCTTATTCCTTTCCATTTAAGATGTATACATGTATGTTTATGTGTATATGTATGTGTCTATAATATACAAAATATATATAGCATATCCAATATATAAATACATATATATATAAAATAAAGATGTTATTCAAATGCTTTGCACTTCTGTTTTCTACTATTTTCCATCCTATCCTTTCACTGGTTTTTGATTATCTTTAGTAGTATGTAGCTACTTATACACTTATAAGTGCAAACACTTATACAATTCCTGGAACTTTCAGTTCAATATATTCCATCCGTAGCCAGCTTGAATTATCACAAAGATCTTTCTTAATTCAAAAACAGTATAATTTCCAACAATAGACAACATTTATTTAATACTGTGCCATGCAAATTACTGAAGCTGATCAAGGTTACACTAAAACAATTAATGATGCAATATAAATTATGCCTATGCTACTAATGACCTTGAAAGAGAACACTAGCTCAGAGCCAGAAGACTTTTGTTACAATCGCAGCTGATGTTTACCAGCTGTGTGACATTAGGGACCATATGCAACGTTTCTTTGCCTTAATGTTTTTATGTGTATGTTTGTATTAAAGTAATTAGTATATACTCCATGGTTAGAAAATACCTGATGAATATATGCTAAAAATGCCTCATGATACACAGGAGGTAATATTTTTCTGAGTGTCCCTATCATGCCTTGTGGAAAGCACTAGTTACAAAAAAAAAAAAAATGAAAAAGAAACAGAACTATGCCTATCAGTCTTGTATAGTAAACTACAATAATCACATGTGCCATTTTTAAAGGGAGGAAGCTGAAGTTCAGTACACAGAAATAGTGCACAGAAAACAACCACCAGTGTTTAGAACTCAAGGTCACTGCAGCTCACCATCATAGCTTTCCTTACCTGTTTCTTCAATTGGAAAATGAAAAATAACACCTGCATCTGTTTTACAGATTATTGTGGGCATTATAGAAAATAGCATACATAACGTATCTGATACAGGTCTGGCACATGGTAGGTACTTAGTCTGAGAATAAGTAAATGTCACTTTTTTTAAGGGGTCCAAGGATCTAGCTCTACAGTAGGGTGGGAGAGGAACAGCACATTATAATGCTCATCACTTTGTTCCACTGTCCTCCCTTTTACAGAGATGAATTCTCGCTTATTTGAATTCAGTCCAATTCAAGTTATTATTTTTCCACATGGAAAGATGTCCCACCAAATATTCTATGCTGAATTGTAGGTTATTGTTATTATTTCAAACATTTACCTAGATTCATCAGAGAGAGAGGACACCTGACCGTTTCTAGGTTTTGCCTTTGCACATACATAATTCAAACACATCTTAAAGTATCCAGCTCAAGCCCTTGACACATGTGAGGGCATAAAGTGGGTAAATCCTGAAGTTAGTAGACGGCTGTAAATCATGTATTACAAATGCACATTGTGTGATTTGTTGTATAAATTATTAATGTCAGGTCTAGGCTGTGACTTGTTTATATTCTCTGAACAAGGAAATAAACAGAGTCATCCTTGAATTTTCAGTGGGAGATTTTCTTATTTCTGTAAGACAAGGTAAAGGAAAAGAAAGAGTTGGAAGAAAGGGAGGAAGGATGAAAGACAATATTTGGAAAGTTACTATGTGCCACATATAATAGGTTTTTTAAAAATCCACATTGTTTTGTCCAAATCCCATTAAAACACTGTCTGTACTTCTACAGATCAAGATAAGGGGCTTAGGAAAATCGACTTACCTACCCAAGGCCATTGAGCTGGTATGTGGCGCAGCTGGGATTTTAAGCCAGGATTGAGATAAGAGGAATCCTTCTCTGCACAGCACATTGAATCCTGCACAGCAAGGAGCATGACTTCATTTGAGGTCAACTCCGAAATGACTGACCCTAAGGTGAGGCTGTTGAGTGGCCTGGCCTACCATCAACACCATGCCCAAGGACCTACCAAGATGTCAGGTTCTCCCTGCCCAGCTGCCTGATCCAGTTCTCATGGGGCATCTTCTCATCTTAGGCAAGAATAGAGTTACTACAGCCTCTAGACAGCTACCTTTAGACCACTCACAATACTTAAAACCTAAATGAAGCTCTTTTTGTATAGCATCTTAACCTTATTGAGCAGATACAACTGTGCGGTGCTGTCTCAGAATCCTCTATGGGTCTTGTTAAAAAATTTCAGGGCTGTAGGTCCTACCTACTGAACAGGAATCTCCAGGAGCTGGGCCTAGAAGTCAGCTATTTAGACAAGTTTTTTGAAGGATGGGGGACTGTTAACTATTGTTTCTGAAGATGGAAAATCAGAAAAAGGAAATTAAAAGCACATATTTATGAGCTATATAGTCAATGGATTCTGTGCTCCAGTGTATAAACATGCCCTTGGTGCCTAGGGATGCTGATGCTTTCAGAGCAATGGTGATAGTTTGAGTGAGCGTGAGTGTGTGTGTGTGTGTGTGTGAGAGAGAGAGAGAGAGAGAGAGAAAGTGAGAGAGAGATCTGGCACACTAAAGAAATGCAGAAGACATATTTCTTTACTATTAACTTCATAAGGCTATTTATGCACAGAGTAAGCAGTACTATTCATGTTTCTCATAAGTAACAGGTTAATTAGGCTTATAAAGTTGGAAACAATCCTTATTCATAATCCTATCAATCTTCGGGAGACTATGGATCCAGAACACTTTTTGAGGGGCTAGCCTTGGCTCCAAACCACTGCTTTTAGTATCACCATGTTTCAAGTGACAGAGATTGAATGGGATGTTGCCTGCTAGCCTCAGAATCTAACCAACCTTGTTGTACACTCTTACTTCAAGTACATTCCAGATTAACTAGAGTTTTTATGGAATAGCCTTGGAACCCAACCACATTAATTTATGCACATTTTCATTATGTACTTACTATAGCAGGCAGAGCTCTAATTCAAATATATCACATCATAAAATGTTAACTAGGGCTATTCTTAGAAATAACCACAGTTTAAAATTTTGTCACCCTTAAGGTACATTTCGCCAGGTTAAAGAACCATTTGGGGCTCATCTAAGCACCTGAGCATCTGAGGTAGTATGGCAATGTTTTGGGGCTTCTAGAAGGTAAATCTTTTATGGGCGAGTATAGCAACTTTGTATATGTTTGTTTCTAGAAGAAATAGCAATATGCATGGCCAAAAAACTTATAAATAAATTGCTGGCCACTCAGTGGGCTCCTAGGAGCTGAAGCAAAAACTTCCTAAGGGTGTTGTGAGCTACAGGACCACGAGCTGGACAAAAGCAGAGCTAGTCAAGAGCCATAAATAGCGTGCCAAGTGACCCTGACAAGCTCTCCTATCCACTGGGGCCAGTCCAACAGCTTTCTCTTTCGAATACATGAAAGCAGCTGAAAGGATTGTGTTCCCGAGAGCTTTTGGGCTGCCCTAAGCATGTCAAGGGACTTTGCTGTTTCTAATTATCTCCCTTTATGTTCAGGCCAAGACTTGTTAATACAATAAACCGGCATTTCCAGGATGCGCTCACAATGCAGAAACATCTCAAGGTGTTTTACAAGCAGAAGATCATGTTAAATCAAATCAAATACCAATTAAAGATTAATAGTGGTGTTAGAGAGCTGTTATCACAGTCTAGCCAGGGCCTCTGGGGTAGCTGGTGTTTCCTCCAAGCTCCTGCAGTCCAGCTCCCAACTACATAGCTGTTTTGGGCTCTATTCAGCTTAATAGTCTTTGCCTGAGCCCCAGGTTTCCAAAACATCAACAGTGGAAAAATATGAGGCCATCACAAATGATCCCTGCTGTTTCAAATAGGGAAACAGAGGTATAGAGTTAAGGGGAAGCCCAGCAACATCGTACATTGAGAATCTACACTCTGTGAGATGTTCTCCAGAACCCCCAATGGGCCACATCTAGATGCTTCCCAATGCCTCTGAACCTGCCCTGTGATGTCTACTTGTATTGAGTCAACATGTGATCCAAAAAGATACAGCTACCTAGAATCTGAGAATGTGAGCCTATTTGGAAAAAGAGTCTTTGAATGCATTTAAATTCAGAATCTTGGAGCCTGTGTTGTGGCACAGTAGGTTAAGCCAGTGAATGAAGTGCCAGCATCCCATGTCAGAATGCTAGTTTGAGTACCACATACTTTTT
Source organism: Oryctolagus cuniculus (assembly GCF_964237555.1). Lineage (NCBI taxonomy): Eukaryota > Metazoa > Chordata > Mammalia > Lagomorpha > Leporidae > Oryctolagus > Oryctolagus cuniculus. The sequence goes on from NC_091432.1 coordinate 220,635,408, forward strand.
TCTGATCCATCTTTCTGCTAATCTGCCTGGTTAGACAGAGGAAGATGGCCATGTACTTGGGACCCTGACACCCATATTGGAGATCAGGATGGAGTTTCTGGCTCCTGTCTTTGGCTGGGCCCAAACCTGGCTGTTGAAACCATTTGGGAAGTAAACCAGTAGATTATAGATGCTCACTCTTTATCTTTCTGCCTTTCAAATAAATAAATAAATCTTTTTTAAAAACATCAGAATTTTGAGATGACCCCATCCTCTATTTAGGATAGGCTCTAGATACAGATCATAGGGACCAGCATTGTGGTGCTGCCTGCAATGCCAACATCCCATAGGAGTGCAGATTCGAGTCCCAGCTGCTCCACTCCCACATCTTTGCTAATGTGCATTGGAAAGCAACAGAATATGGTCCAAGTGCTAGGACTCTGGCTACCCACAAGGGAGAGTTGGATGGAGTTCCAGGCTCCTGGATTTGGCCTGGCCTTTTCCTCACCATTGTGGCCACATTGGAAGTAAACCAGCAGATGGAATCAATCAGTTTGTCTCTCTCTCTTTCAAATAAATAAAATTGATCTTCAAAAGATAAAATAAGTACATCCTTAAAAGACAAAAAGTAAAATGTGGGACACTCAAAAGGAAGATTGAGTGATGACAGAGGCAGTACCTGGAGCAATGCACCTAAGCACCAGGAGCTAGGGAGGAGTCAAGAACAGATTTTCCCTCGGATCTTCCAGTAGAAATCCACTCTGCTGATACACTGATTTTAGACTTCGGGGCCTCAGAACTGTGATAGAATGAATTTCTGTTGTTTCAAGCCACCAGGTTTATGGTAATTTGTTCCAGCAATCACAAGAAACCAACACTCACCTCCCCCTGTAATGACCTTTCTTAACTCTTCCACATGGTGACTACTGACTCTGCCTCCAAGACTCACTATTAGCTTTGCTGCCAGACTATGTGTCAGCCTTCCTGATAGAACCCTCAGATAGAATTTACCCCAACCTCCCTCATGTCCCTAAGTGTACGTACACATCAAGTTCATCTCAGCATATACAACTTGTTATTTTAGTCACTAGCCCTTCTCCCCTGCAAGATTCAGTCTACATACAGATTCAGTACAGGCCACACGTAACTCAGTTCTGGTCCCAGAACTAAAACTATCTCTGGCCCATACAGGTGTTCAGAGATGTATGTTGAATTGGTTGAGCATAAATGAATAACATAATCCTGTTCTTTTCCTTCCCTTCAAATTATAGAATGTCGTACCCATTGCATCTTTGTCCATTAACCTTTCCCACTCTTCTACCTTGAAATCTATTAATACATAAACCCAGAGATTTTCAGTCCCAGTCATGAGGAAGTATAAAACTAATGTCCAAGATAAAAACATCAATTTTGAGTCAAACATACCTGTTTTATGTTCTGATTCTATCACTTTCTAGAGAGCAACTTAACCTCTCTCAGTTTCAATGCCCCCTTTAACATGTAGAAAAATATTAAATGAGTGGATACATGCAATCTGAAAAAATAACTCTTTTCAGGAAATCATCGCAGTCTTTTGGGATTAAGATTTTTGAATACAAGAGAAGTAAATTGTTGAGAGTTACACAGACAGTAAATGTCAATGCAGGACTCAAACTCAGGACATTCAATTCCTTGCTCTTGAACATTACAGAATTATATTACAGAATACCAAGGCTCCCTACTGTCCCAACAAGATTTCTCCCAATCCATTCACTGAGTGATAAAAATTATTTTTTTTGTAAAAATGACATTTTTCAAGAATAGCACACATTGTTGAATTTATCTTGTTCAGTATTCAAGCTCCTTTGGGAGGACTCTAAATCTGTATCTAATACAGACTCCTTGAGTTTCAGCTGGTTTGAGAAACTGTGAATTGTAATGCCAAGACTATGAAAACAAATGCCTCCGAAGTGCAAGCCATTGTTTTTCTTTTTTCTTTCTTTTTTTTTTTTTTTTTTTTTTTGACAGGCAGAGTGGATAGCAAGAGAGAGAGACAGAGAGAAAGGTCTTCCTTTGCCGTTGGTTCACCCTCCAATGGCCGCCACAGCTGGCGCACTGCGGCCGATGCACTGCGCTGATCTGAAGGCAGGAGCCAGGTGCTTCTCCTGGTCTCCCATGGGGTGCAGGGCCCAAGCACTTGGGCCATCCTCCACTGCCTTCCCGGGCCACAGCAGAGAGCTGGCCTGGAAGAGGGGCAACCGGGACAGAATCCGACGCCCCGACCGGGACTAGAACCCGGTGTGCTGGTGCCGCAGGCGGAGGATTAGCCTAGTGAGCCGTGGTGCTAGCCTATTGTTTTTCAATTACAGGTCACTCTGTCCATTTGGAAATGTTTCCTTTTGGATGAATAACCTTGCAGTTTGATGCTAGTTAGAATTGGGGAGAAATTCAGAGAAAGGACATGGAGAGAAGAGATGGGGAGGATTGACACAGGGAGAGGAGCAGGAGAAAGAGAATGGACTTATCAGTCAGAATAGATACTTAGAGCTTACCTAATTTAAAGGCTTTTGTAACACAGTTCTAAATGCTTTACTGTCATTGATCAATGAATTGGCATCCAGGGAGTTGATGGCTCCTGAAGTTGTGAATTTCTTAAAGCAGTAGATGAAACTAAAGTGTTGAGAACTCAAGTGGCTTCACTAGCCATTTTTAGCAAGGTAATGGCAGAACCAGAACTTGGACTTCTGATATAATGTTCTGTAGCATACAGGGGTTAAGTATACAAATTGTTTAAAATAGAGGCATGGACAAAGATATTTTGTAGGTAGGGCAAAGTAAAGTTAAGAGATAAGAGAAAACAAGAGTATAAAGAGATGGAGGAAACCAAGAGGACATCCTCAAAGTATAAGAGGAGGAATGAAACATGAAGGCAGAGACTGGGTGAGAAAATAAGGAAAGCCAAGGACAATCTATTGAAGAGAAAAATCCAAACAAGATAGACACAGAACAAAACAGGATTAGATAACTATTTAGACATTCTCTGATGAAAATGCTTCAATGAATCCCCACTCCTTCTCTTCAAGAAGTCCTGGCTTCTTACCCAGGTCCCTCAGGCATCTTACAACTGTGCCTGTCCAAACTTTCCCACCCCCTCACCCTCAACCCAATTTTCTGCCTGTGTTGTCCTGCATTCAAACCCAGAATATTGCTTGGTCCATTTCACCTAACTTATTTAGACTTCACCTCTTCCAGGAAATCTTTCCCTGCCTTCTTCCTACTACTCACCTTCATCCCAGGAATGGTTTGCAAAGTAGCTGTGTTCCCATCATAACTGCCACATTTCCGTACATTATTTATCACAATGAGCTATAAATCTCGTAATGTCATCTCTTCACCAACACATTTAAATTTACCAGGGCCGGGAACTGGGTTTGATTCATTGTGTACCTCCAGCACCCATCATAGGGTAATACATGACTACTAATGAATGAATGAATGAATAGGCTGCTCCTCTCAGAGGAGTGAAGCATTCACCTACAACCACTAGGAGGTGCTCCTGAGTAATTCCAGAGGTGGGCCCTGGGACAGCAGATACTGTAAAATATGTTGCCAATACCACCAGAAAACAGGAATCAAGATCTTTCCAGACATCCCCAGATGAGGATGAGAAAGGAATAAAAGCTTCCCTACTGGATTAAGTCTAAAATGAAGTGGTTTGCTCTGTGGCCTGGGGAAGTCCTTCGTCATGGAATGGCAACAGTTTACATTCCACACAAGCCCAGGTGATGGCCATTATTATCAACAACCCTCACCTACCAGGAATAAAAGGATGAATGAGCAATAAAGTGTTCTGCTGATCTATTGGAAGAAAATAACAATACAAGGAATGGGGTTATCTGGGATTCTTATTCAAATTGACAACATTTATTGCATACCTTCTACATCGAATGTGATTCCACGCACTAACAGCACAGCTCTAAGTCATTGCCTCTGGTTTCTTGTTCTCTCTCTGTAGGGAGAGTGGAGACACACAGGACTCTACTTTTATGGAAAAGGCAAAGGGTTGGTGGTAAAAGAGATGCAGATGATATACCACCTGGGTGAAGTTTGTTCTACATGGATCAGGTAAAGCTCCAGAGACATGATGGCATTCATTGCAACCAACCTAGAAGGATACTTAGGTTTTGTTAGACCTAGGTCATCACCAGTACTCTTGGCTGACAGACAACAGCAGGTGAACATGTGCAGAGTATGTTTGTGGAAATGTGAACAGAAGACAGTATGGAAATTAAGGCTAGTGAGGTGGGTTTGGTTAACACTAAAAGCAGGCAACAGAAGTAGAAGGAACAATGACAGGGAGTGGAAATGGCTGCAACTACAGGGACCATAGCAGTATCTGCTCTAAAGGATTATGCTAAGGACTATACTAAGGACTGTGTACACAATGTCTTATTGTATTCTACACACACACACACACAAGCCTACATACATATATACACATACAAGTATATGTATGTATGAATATATATGCATGTCTATCTATATTTAGCTTTATTTCCATAAATGAAGACCATGAAACACAAAACGGTTAATAACATATTCAGGACAAGTAAGCAGAGAAGGTCTTCACATTTCCACAGGCAATGCTTTTAAATGCTATGCTATACCTCACTCAGGCTAAGTAGTTGAGAATTTATCGCAAAGGTCAAGAGGGAGTCATCAAAGTTATCTGAGGGAATGGCACAATCTAACAAATGTTTTCAGAAGATGGCTCTGTTGTCCCTCCTACCCCTTTGGCCTGGGGTGACTCCTGCCCTCCTATTTTTAATGAAGCCCCCTTTGGACTAAATGAGGGTGGACATGGTCCATTTGAAGCAGTCACAAACGTCTCCCAAAGGAGCACTGGGCAGGCCCAGCCGCTCTAACAGACACTCCAGCCTCCCCCACCCCAGGGAGTGATTTATCAGCCCAGTGTCAGCCCAACAGCCCAGCAGCCTGTGATCCGAGGCTGGCAGCCCAGCCTGGGGTTTTTAATTAGCTGAGAGAGGGAAGAGTCAAGCCCTCGTGAATGGAAAGGAAGAGAGGCTCGAAGAAGGGTCATAAATCCAGAACCAAGGACCCACGGACTGGAGTCCGGCAGTGGTGAGCTTGAGGGGCGGCCAGGGAAGAGGAGAAGAGACAGATTGCCCTTTCCTTTTCTCTCTGTTCAAGACACTAACGAAGGGTGGGAATAGGGACACCGTTTTAGACAGGAATCTCTGGTGATGCATATTTTCTAGTATAACGACGACAAGTCAGAGAACGTCATTTCTAGCCCCACTATTACCACGAGTTACTGGGCAGTCTGAAGCAAAGATTACAACAGTGAAGCTTGCAGGCAGTGGACTTAAGACACGAGCTTACGTCTCTATTCCATGGAGCTTGCTAAAACTGTAACCTGGGCACGTAGTTTTCCCATGCTGAACCTGAATTTCCTCATGAATAAAATCAGGATCAGATCTCATACTGCCCTGGCTACATGAGATAACATATATTCCACGATTGGCCCATCATGGATACTCAATAAAATATTTTAAAAGCGTATTTTCCTCCCTCTGGACCTAAGTTTCCCATATATAAAATGTAGTTGTGCAAATCTGTGA